>NW_015164706.1:243100-334280 GCF_001447785.1 Gekko japonicus | reverse complement strand
GTCTGCCTCAATAGGTTTTGTTCATCTATGTGCCTACTAATTCTTTCCTTAATAATGGTTTCCACCAATTTACCCGGTATCGACGTCAGACTGACTGGCCTGTAATTTCCCGGATCTCCTCTGGAACCCTTTTTAATATCCCGGCCCGGGGGGACCCCCGCCCCCCAAGCTGCGTCACCAGAGGTGACGCAGCCACGTTGCCGATGTTGGGGGCGTGGCTGAGCTCGTCAGAGGGGGAAACCATATGGTTTTCCCCTCCGACGAGCTCAGCCACGCCCCCAACGTCGGCAACGTGGCTGCGTCACCTCTGGTGACGCAGCTTCGGGGGCGGGGTTCCCCCCGGGCCGGAATTCCCCTGCGGCAGAAATCGGGCCGCGGAAGCGGGGGGTTCCCCGCCCCCCGGCCCGATTTGGCAACCCTAGCTCCTCAGATTCCCTTTTTGCCTGCCTGACCACAGACTTGCATTTTATCTGCCATAGCCTTTGTCCCGTTTTATCAGCCTCACTGTGACTAGCTTTCCACTGCTTAAAGGAATCCTTTTTACCTTTTACAGCTTCCATTACTTTGTTTGTTAACCATGCAGGCTTTTTCCTATACCTGTTTGTGCCTTTCCTAACCTGTGGAATATATTTTTTTGAGCTTCTAGGATCGTAGTTTTAAATAGTTTCCAAGCTTCCCCAATGGTTTTGACCCTTTCTACTTTTCCTTTCAGTTTCCTCCCCGCATGTCCCCTCATTTCAGAGAAATTACCCCTTTTAAAGTTAAAAGTGGTTGTGTGAGTCTTTTTGGCAAATTCCCTATTTATACAAATGTTGAACTCAACAACATTATGATCACTGTTCCCAAGTGGTGCAATCACTTTTACATCTCTCACCAGGTCTTGAGTGTTCCATTACAGCATTGGTCCTGTGTGTTTCTGCAAAACCTCTTTTGTTTGTTTCTACAAAGACATCTTGAAAGCCCTGCCTTGGAGATTCTGAGGAAACTTCCCCAAACCTGGTCCAGAAGAGGGAGAGAGGTTGCTCTCTGTGGTCTGCCACAGTTTCCCCCCCAGCTGGTCATAGCGGGCATGTTGTGTACAGCCCTTAGTTGTTAAAAATTAAACAGTGATTGAAACAACAACTGGGAAGGGGAAGCAAAACCCAGATGCTGAACGGTGGGCCAGGGCTGGTTCGAAGAAGCTCCGATGACCGACTTCAGCCTGCCTCAGCCTGGTCTCTCCCTTGCTGCCTGAACGCGGAGGACAGGTGTCTTCTTGTTTGGCTTTGGGGTGCTTCTCTTTTTCCTTATGTAAAGCAGCAGGCAGCTGGGGCAGGCTCTGTAAATAACGATAATACTCCTCAGTGGTTCAGCCACTCCTCCAACATCTCCAACCGAAGAGGTGAGCACTGGCGAAGAGGAGTCCTCTTGGTGAGGAGCCAGCGTGTGCCTTGGTTGCCACACTTCATGCCGCAGGTAGGGCTCGTGTGGCTAAATGCTACTGCATGCCACGAGCACCTTTGGAGCAGAAAGCCCATGGGGTGTGTTGTAGTGGGAAAGCAAGCAAGCACTGTATAAATAATGCAGATCATGGAGTGCACAAAGGTATGCTAAATAAAATATATTGTAGAAATAACAAAGATAACAAGGACCACATTCATCAGTAAAGGAAGATTACATCATAACATGTGCAAGTCCATAAATAGTATCCATAAGTTCATAAGTAGTTGCGTAAATCCATAAACTGTAAATCGACAAAGACTCCGGATTTTAATCTTCGTTTCGAAGGTTCTTCTTCAAAGAATTCAAACTACTTTATAAAGTACTGATAGTGTACAGAAGACTTCAATCATGTATATGTAGGAAAATTCCTTCACACAGCACTCATAAAGAATAAAGCCTTCAGACTAGTAATACAGGAAGAATTCAGTCCTATTATTAAAATGAAGCCAGGCATCCGATCAATAGTGGAACATGTTCTGAAATAGTCAGTAAGCCTGCGTTATTTATACAGCGCTTGCTTGCTTTCTGAACTTTGTGTACTGTGTTATCACTAGTATTTTGGTTTTGTTGTTGTAGTGGGAAACTATGCATCCTACCTGGGTGGTAGGGTGGGGGAATACCTGGGGATTTGAGGCTGGAACCTGGAGAAGGGAGGGGCCTCAGCGTGCTACAATGCCGTAGGGTCCACCCTCCCAAAGCAGCCCTTTTCCTCGGGGGAACTGATTTCTGTAGCCTGTAGATCAGTTGTAAAAGCAGGAGATCTCCGGGCCTCACCTGGAGGTTGGCATCTCTGCTGGGTGGCCTGGGATTGAAGAAGGCGAGGATCATAAGCAGGCCTTCTCCCAGTCTTGCGGAGTGTGGAAAGAGTCCTGTTCCCTGCACAGCCACTGCTCGGTTTCCCCTTTGGCCTCTTTACGTGACTGACGTTTTCGGTCCCAAGTGACCCACTACTCCAGAGCACAGAGAGGAGGGAGGGAGGGAGGGAGGGAGCCATAAAAGCAAGGGAGGGAAACTTGTGGTGCTCTGCAGGCTAATGAGGAAGTTGGAAGAGAGAAAATGCAGAATGGGGAAGAGGCAGGAGAGAGACAGAAGGGAACTCCAGAAGCGAATGGGTGGAGGCAGCTGAACGGATTTGGAGAAGACCTGAGTCAGCTTGTCTGCAGAGTCACTGAAGGGGCATGCACCTGGATGGTTGAGTCAGAGCGCAGCACAGTTAAAAATGTAGAAGGTAATCAGTCCTGTGCACTGCTTACACATGGGTAAGCCCACTTGCCCTCCACGGGACTTGCTTCTGAATGAGTACGCCTAGGATTGACAAGGAAATACCATCCAGCCCACAGAGAAGAAACCTCACCCCAACTTACGGTCTGTGTGACACTTCCCAAGGAAAAATAGTTGCCCATAAGAACTTCTCTCCCTCTCCTGAAATACTAAAACTTGAGAGCATCCAACGACGCTAATGGGCAATAGATTCAGGACAGACAAACGGAAACACTTCTTTACACAGAGAGTGATTAAAGTGTAGAATTCGCTGCCAGAGGGTGTAGTGATGGTCACAGGCACAGACGGCTTCATTCATGGGGGATTTGTGGAGGACCGGTCTGTCAGTGGCTAGTAGCCGTGGTGACTGAAGGGAAATTCCATGTTCAGAGGCAGTCAGCCTTTGAATCCCAGAGCCAGAAGGCAACATGCCTGTTGTTGGCCTTTCAGAGGAACTGGTTGGCCACTGTGTGAGACAGGATGCTGGATTAGAGGGACCACCAGTCTGGACCGGCAGGCAATGTTCCCTCTAAGCTGTGGAGGCTTGTGAGCAAAAATCTTACTTTGTGAGCAACTGTCATTAAAGTTGTGAGCCAGCAATTTGACTACTGCGTAAATTAGTTTGCTCTGGAGCCATCCATCCTGAGCTAGGACAAAAATGTGTGAGCCAGAGACTAAAAAACTGTGAGCTAGCTCACACTAACTCAGTTTAGAGGGAACACTGCCAGCAGGGCTCTTTTGATGTTGTTATGATCAGAGCTGAGTTCTTGGGGCATCCCTCTTTCCATACCGGTGCCCCTTGCCCAGTCCCTGTGCACCCACCGGTCCCCTTTGCTGAGGGCTCTTCTCCTTTGCTCTGTAGTAGCCTGTTCTGCTCTGGGTTCTGCCAGTCACAGTTTTGCTTTGGTTTTAATGCAAGATTATTTACCAGAATAGCAGAGGGGTGGCGTCTGGGGGGGGGGACACCTTTCCAGCTGCAGCGATCGAACGGCACCTCCATGAGAACAAAGGTAGAGTCTAGTGGGGCACCTTTAAGACCAACAAAGCTTCATTCAAGGTGTGAGCTTTCGTGCGCACGCACACTTTTCCAAATACATTGGAAGCAATGCTCCCTCTAAGCTGTGGAGTCTTGTGAGCAAAAATTCAACTTTGTGAGCTACTGGCATTAAAGTTGTGAGTGAGCAATTTGGCTACTGCATAAATTAGTTTGCTCTGGAGCCATCCTGAGTGAAGACAAAAACGTGTGAGCCGGAGGCTAAAAGTGAGCTAGCTCATGCTAACTCAGCTTACAGGGAACATTGATTGGAAGGAAGGTAAGGTTCAGACTTACAGACAGGGTCGGAACAGCAAATTAACATGTAACATGATGAAGGTGTTTTAAGGTAGGCAAGACACAAAACTAAATAACAAGCTAAGGTCATAAGGTCAACAGTTGTAAAGCAATAAATATGTCAGAATAAGACTCCATTGTCTTCCTGTCTGCAGGTATAAAAGCCCGGGTGTGGCCAGGGGCTCTTGGCTCTGGGCTCTCAGCCCGGCTGTGACTTGCAGCCGGCGACCTTTGTGTGAATCGCCTCGTGGCATCCAGAACCAGCCCAGGGCACAACCTTTCAATTTTTTGTTTTGTTTTCTCACCCAGAATTCCTGGACTTGACCATTATTTCTTTGATAGCCTTTTGTGCCGGCTCCTATAACGATTGCTGCTCCGGCAGCCAAAAGTGTGCCGTCTAATCCCCACTGCTGGCTCAGAGGCTGCCGACCCTGCGTGTCTTTCGCTGGGGCTTTGGGACATTTCCATCCCGCGCAGAAGCATCTCTACAGTTTGCTGTCGTGGTTAAGTGCGCGGACTATAATCTAGGAGAACCAGGTTTGATTCCCTACTCCTCCACTGGCACCTGGCTGGATGACCTTGGGCAAGCCGTAGCTCTGATAAGAGCTGTTCTTGAAAAAGAGCCGTTCGTGTCAAGAGCTCTTTCAGCCCCGCCTACCTCACAGGGTGTCTGTTGTGGGGAGGGGAAGGGAAAGGAGTTTGTAAGCCGCTCTGAGACTCCTTTGGGTAGTGAAGAGCGGGGTACGAATGCAGTTTCTTCTTCTTCTTCTTCATTATTTCCTTGGGACCTTGGGAGCTCTGCTGAAAGGGCCCCTCCACTGAATCTTTGGATAATCTAAACCTGCGGGTGGCGGCTGGAGAGCTCCTGGGACCAGGCGGCAGAGATCGGTTCACCTGGAGAAAATGGCTGCTTTGGAAAGTGGACTCTGAGGCTTTATACCCCACTGACGTCTCTCCCCTCCCTGAACCCCGCCCTCCTCAGGCTCCACCCGCCCCGCAAAAAACTTCAGACATTTCCCAACCGTGGAGCTGGCGGCAACCCTAGTTCTAAAGGGCCAATGCAGACTGAGCAGGGGTCATTTCGTAGAAAAGGAGGTGCAGGAGCTCATTAGCGTAACTCATTAGCATAACTTATTTGCATAGGCCACACCCCCTGGCATCACCGGAAGTGTGTCAGAAGGCAACACCCACCGCTCAGGCTCCACTGGACTGTTTTGGATGGCTAGCTATTGGAGGGGGGGAGGAACGTGCAGATCTGTCCTCGCAGAGGAGGGAGAGCTTGTACCTGAATAAAACTCGGTCTTAAAGGTGCCACTGGACTGTTTTGGACCGGGGGGCCGGGGGGGGGCTCTGCAACTTACCTGGCTGCTTCTTGCTCTGACTGAGGGCTGCTGGGAGCAGGGGGTGGGGCTTGTTGCATGTGCCCGCCCCCTGGGCTCTTTACTGCCGGAGCTCCGCTCCTGTGCGCTCCTGCAGGAAATGACCCCTGAGACTGAGGATAGGTAAACTCCTTCTCTGTTCATCCCTTTTCTCTTAGAAAGGCTCTTTCCCCCCTTCTTTAAATCCTACCCTCCCCCACTCCTCCACCTGGCCGTTCTCTGACACAGAATTTCCAGTCAGCCAGAGGCGTGGCTTTACTTTCTCTTTCTCTGCTCTCTTGTAACTCTTCATATGGACATCCTTCTGAACACGACGATTTCGCTGTTCTTAAGCTTGAGTACCTTTTCAGTTCCCGTACCCCTGTAGTTCCCTCGCTAAATTCTGAACCTTGCTTTGGAAAAGAGCTGGTTGTTTTGTAATTACTGGCAGCCTCCTAGAGGCACTTTGAGCTTGCTTGTATGCTGTCCAGGTCAAGATCCCTCAATCGCATGTTCCGGTCTCCATAATCGGCAAGTGTGTCAGTTTTCCGAGCTAGTCAGGCTACGGAAGTGGGAAGAGGTTTCCCGCTGACACTGAGCTTAAGTCCCACAAACGGTTATGGTTCTGGGCGAGCATCCTGAACCCACGTTAGAGAGTCCACATGTGTCTAAGCAGGGATCATTTCCTGCAGGAGCGCACAGGAGCGGAGCTCCGGCAGTAGAGAGCCCAGGGGGCGGGCACATGCAACAAGCCCCCCTGCTCCCAGCAGCCCTCAGTCAGAGCAAGAAGCAACCAGGTAAATTGCAGAGCTTCCCCCAGCCCCCTGGTCCAAAACAGTTAAGTGGCACCTTTAAAAACAAGTTTTATTCAGGTACAAGCTCTCCCTCCTCTGCGAGGACAGATCTGCATGTCCCTCCCCCAATAGCTAGCAATCCAAAACAGTCCAGTGGCACCTGAGCGGTGGGTGTTGCCTTCTGACACACGTCTGGTGATGTCAGGGGGTGTGGCATATGCAAATAAGTTATGCTAATGAGCTCCTGCGCCTCTTTTTCTACGAAATGACCCCTGTCTAAGGATACATGTGCAAGAGAGCCCATGCGGCAACACTGTCTGTGCTGCCTCCCCCTTCATACTTTCTAGGGAGTAAACCATCACTTCCATTGCAAATAGGGTGGGGGGTGTAGTCTCTAGCTAATCCAGTCCATGACATTCTGGTTCCCATCACTTTTCACATTGTGACTCCCATGATGAGCCTGTAACCAGTGGCCCATTTTGAAACTCCTAGCTTTATTTTCTGATCAGTTGTGCCTGCCACAAACAGACAACTACAGCTTCCATTGCAAATAGCGTGGAGGTGTGTGTGTGTGTGGGGATGTTAATGTAATCCAGTGTCCTTCAGTTTTTGCACAGTCATGATCATTAAAATGTGGAATTCACTGTGGGAGGATGCGGTGATGGCCACAGGAATAAGCAGCTTTAAAAGGGGATTAGGTAGATTCATGGAGGATGAAGTCTGTTAGTGGCTACTAGCCATGGCGACTGAGGGGAACCTCCACATTCAGAGGCACTAAGCCTCTGAATCCCAGAACCAGGAGGCAACATCAGGGGAAGACCTCGGCCTCTATGCCCTGTTGTTGGCTGTCCAGAGGAACTGGTTGGCCGCTGTGTGAGACAGGATGCTGGACTAGATGGACCACTGGTCCAGGGCTCTTCAGATGTTCTTATGAAGGCCTGAGATTCTATGCCCTATTGTTGGCCCTCCAGAAGAACTGGTTGGTCACAGTGTCAGACAGGATGCTGGACTAGAGGAACTGCTGGCCTGATCCAGCAGGGCTCTTCTTATGTTCTTATGAAGGCCTGAGCCTCTATGCCCTGTTGTTGGCCCTCCTGAGGAGCTGGTTGGCCACTGTGTGAGACAGGATGCTGGACTGGATGGACTGCTGGTCTGATCTAGCAGGGCCCTTCAGGTGTTCTTATCAGGGGAAGGCCTCAGCCTCTCTGCTCTGTTGTTGGCCCTTCAGAGGAGCTGGTTGGCCACTGTGTGAGACAGGATGTTGGACTATATGGACAATTGGTCTGATCTAGCAGGGCTCTTCTTTTGTTCTTATTTTGTCACTCATTGTTTATTTTCTGTTTAGTTATGCCTGCCACAGGCGTGTGCGTGCACATACACACGCACAGAAGCACACATACTTTTGTTGTTATAGATAGGTACTAGGAAACTGCTGGCCCTTGTTTCACAGGGATGCTTGGATCAAATGGGAAGCTTTTGGAGGGTGTTGCACTATCAGACTCCGTGCCTGTGAGGGTGACAATTCCTTGCCTGTGGACCAGGAAGGAGCCTGGGGCAGTCCCGTTACGAGTTTATGGCAGCAGCCCTAGCCATTTGCAAATCTGCAACTAAGACGCACCATGAATCAGCCATGGGTGACTGTAAACCCTTGCATTTTTACTGCTTGGTACAGGGCACAGCAAAGCGGAAAGAACAGCAAGAGCATCTTCTGCGCAGTCTTGGTATCTTTACCGATTAGCTGGGCGTATTGAGGCTGAGCATTTGCACAAGGCATAGCAGCCCTCTAAAGACGCGAGGCCTGAGCATGGGCCTGCTGGGTGTTCTGAAGACAAATCAAAGGGACGCTTGAGCGGTTGACTTCTCTCTGACCTGGCCCCGTGTTCTCCACCTGCTGCCTGGAGCGTTTGTTCACCCCCTGCAGGGCACGTGAGCAGATGGAGGATAATGTTTCCTTTAAAAAGAATGTAACAGATACCAAATTGAGTTGATATTGAATTGGAAAAGCTGCAGCTACACAACAGTTGCATCTCACTTTTAGCAACATTTCTGATTGGAATAGATGTTGCACAGGGATAAAAGCAGGGGTCATTTCCTGCAGGAGTGGAGCTCCGGCAGTAAAGAGCCCAGGGGGCGGGCACATGCAACAAGCCTCGCCCCCTGCTCCCAGCAGCCCTGGGCCACAAGGAGCAAGAAGCAGCCAGGTAAGTTGCAGAGCCCCCTCCCCCCCCCGATAGCAATCCAAAACAGTCCAGTGGCACCTTTAAGGCCAAGGTTTATTCAGGTACGAGCTCTCCCTCCTCTGTGAGGGCAGATCTGCGCGTCTCCCCCCCCCCACAGCTAGCAATCCAAAAGAGTCCAGTGGAGCCTGAGTGGTGGGTGTTGCCTTCTGACACACTCCCAGTGACGTCAGGGGGCGTGACATATGCAGATAAGTTATGCTAATGAGTTATGCTAATGAGCTCCTGCGCCTCTTTTTCTACGAAATGACCCCTGGATAAAAGGGAAGCAGCGTTCAGTGCGCCTCAGCATGCATTTACATGCATTTGTGCTGAAGTCTGATGTCCTTCTGTCCCTGCTGGTTAGAAAGTCCATGCCCAGAATGGCAGGAGAAGAAATGCAGTGAACTGGATAAAGCAGCCACTGTAAGCTTTCCCGTTTTACCTGGACAGGGAATTCAAGACATTGACCAAGGTCCCAAGTTGCCAGTTCTCAGCAAGGAGAATTCCTTCCTGCACCCTAGCTGTATCCTTACATTCAGATATAATCAAATCTTTTTAACCTCTGACAACAGCAAGATCAAGTTGCCAATCTCCAGGTAGTACCTGAACTTCCCCCAGAATTTCATCCCCTGGAGGAAATAGCAGCTTTGGTCGGCTGACTCTATGACTGCGATCACACAGTCTAAATAATCCATTTTCAATTCACTTTCAAAGCACTTTCCAACTGGATTTTACTGCGTGAACTTGCAACATCCAGTTGCTTTATCAGTCTAAGATATCACAAGTTATTTGATCCCTCTGCAACCTGACCTTATTCTTTTAGATCATTGGAATGAATGCCCTATTCCTAAGCTTAGACAGGACCTTATTTCAGTTTTACTGACGGCTGCTAAGGTGGTTATGGCCAGTAGTTGGAAGTCCCCCAGTAAACTGCTACTTTCCTCATGGCGTTTAAAAATATGGGTCTACTGTATTATGGATAAAATACCTGATGTAATTGCCAGTGCGAATCTTCCCTATAAGAAATTGAATCTTCATTTGAAATGGTTTCCTTTTCTTGAGTATATGTTTAATGCTGGGTCATCTAAATTCAAAGTTCCCAAAAAGTATTATGAAGTATTTCACCATATGTAAACTACATTGCATTTCTTGCTTGTTAATGTATTGACCAAGTTCAGTTCCAATGCTGATATATGTATTGATTGTTTATTACTGTTTAAAATAAAAAAAGAAATTTGAAAAAGAAAAATAACTTGTCAATAAGCCCAGGGTTCCAGCCAATGTTCCCTCTAAACTGTGGGGTCTTGTGAGCAAAAATTCTACTTCATGAGCTACTGGCATTACAGTTGTGAGCCAGCGATTTGGCTCCTGCATAAATTAGTTGGCTCTGGAGCCATTCTTCCTGAGCTAAGACAAAAATCTGTGAGCCGGAGGCTAAAAACCTGTGAGCTAGCTCACACTAACTCAGCTTAGAGGGAACACTGGTTCCAACCAGGTTCCAGCCTTGATCCACCAAGCACCATCGTGGCCACCAGCAAGCATGCAGCCCCAAACAGAGTTACACTCTTCTAAGTCATCTCGATGGGCTTGGAAGAGCATAACTCTGTTTAGGAGGGCCTGTCTTTCCCCCATCCCCCATGTCTTCAGCAAGGGGTCTGGCAGCCAATGCTCCCTCTAAGCTGTGGAGTCTTGTGAGCAAAAATTCTGCTTTGTGAGCTACTGGCATGAAAGTTGTGGGCGAACGATTCAGCTGCTGCATAAATTAGTCGGCTCTGGAGCCATCCCTCCTGAGCCGAGACGAAAATGTGTGAGCCGGAGGCTAAAAAGCTGTGAGCTAGCTCACACTAACTCAGCTTAGAGGGAACACTGCTGGCAGCCCTCGCTATTATTTAGAAGACACAGAGGAAGGAGCAACATGTCAACTTGGCCAGGGAAGCAAAACAGATGAAACATTTTGAGCTGCATCCAACCAGCTTCTCTGCTGGCCAAGAAGGAAGGAGGGGGCCTCCTTCGACTTCCCCAAAACAGCTATGCTGGGGATCATGGGACCTGGATGGACAAGAGCCGTGGGCGTCAAGGGCTGTAGTAAAGAGGGGGACTGGATGAGACTGAGTGAAAGAGCTGAGTGGATCCAACCCCTTGGGCTGCCTCAGATTTTCCCAGTTTTGCAGCATGGTGTTGTAGTTAAGAGTGGTGAACTCTGCTCTGGAGAACTGGGTTGGATCCCCAGCTCCTCTGCATGGTGCCTGCTGGGTGACCTTGGGCCAGTTCCAGTTCTCTCAGAACCCACTCAGCCCCATCTGCCTTTCCAGGTGCCTGTTGTGGGGAGAGAAAGGGAATGTGCCTGTAGCCCACTTTGTGACTCCTTAAGGTAGAGAAAAACGAGGTATGAAAAGCTCCTTCTAAACTTGTTATCTCTCCACTCCCATCTAGCAAAAGGCTGCAGAGGAATTCCAAGCACTGTCCCAAGACAAAGGATTTCCTGTAAATGTTGACAAGGGTAATTGAGGAATTTTATCTTTGCAGGTGCAATATGAGTTTCGCCAATTTTTCCAGTATGGAAGAAATCCCTTTGGAGGACGAGGACAGAACCAGCATAGAGTACAGGGTGCTGATGGCTTACGCCCAGCGCCGGCTCTCTGCTAGCAAATACAGCCAACTTCTAGAAGGGGGAGCCAAGGGCCAGGAGGGACCAGGGGCCACCCCAGCAGAGCAAGGAAAGGCAGCCCAAGAGAAGCCTCCTGAGGACCTCAAACCTACGGCTAAAAGGAAGAGCCAAAAGAAGAAGAAGAAGAGGGAACGATCCAGCTGGAAGCGCCTTTTGGTGCCATCCTGTCTACGGGGGCAAACGAGAGGGAGCTCTAGGAAGAGTGAAGTGAACGGGAAGCTGCCAGAGTATCAGGGAGGCGCTAGAATAAAACCCACCTCTTTTTCAACAGAAGCACAAGGTGGGTTTAGTTTTCCTTCTTCTTTTTTGTTGCCAGTGGTTAAATACTGAAGCCATGATCAAGCCACAGTTTGCGCCCCATCCATCTCAACAACAAAGTTTTAAAATAGGTCCTTAACTCTCTACCACTGAAATCAACAGAACCTAGAACCCCTTAACAAGGGCTGGGCCACAGCCTGAACAGGAAAACAAGAGGGCTTCACCCATCACCAAGATGAAGGAAGGCCAAGGCCAAATGCCGATGGGGGCAGCGGGAAGGTGAAGTTCACTATACAGATACCTATGTGTTTTCCATGCAGCTTCACCAATAGGCTTGCCACGTCCCCCCGGAGGACGGGGAAACCCTGCCCCAGAGGCCCATTACCTGCCGCCGGTGGATCGGGCCCTGGGGGGAACCCCACCCCCAAAGCACGTGACGTGCCCGATGTCAGCATGTCACCCGGAAGTGACGCAGCCACGCCGGGCACGGCCGCATCACTTCCGGGTGACGTGGTTGCGGCGCCCGCGCGTGCGCTCCCAGACCAGAGCTGGAGTCCCCCGCTGTACATACAGCAGGGACTTGGCAACCCTATCACCAAGTACTTGTGTTTATATAATTAGAGGGTTTTTCAATTTAGGTAGTGTTAAGTCACTCGCTTAACAAAGTAGTCGGAGAGTGATTCAGCAAAGATTCAGCTTTATTCAACAACTCAAACACAACTCCAACACAGATCAACATCTGGTAGCCAGAACAGCTTTTACATTGCAGCTGCCCTGCTTTTAAATTCTCCCAGCTAATGTAGCCACGCCTACTGTACAAATACCAGCCAATAAGGTTGCATACATAAGGACCAATCACGGACATTGCCGCTCAGGGAACTTGTTGATAGTGATTGGTTAGGTGCTTCCTGGGCTAGCAATGTGATTGGACGTATTTGGATCCTAGCCCAGGACGAAGCTTAACATAGCATTTCAATTAGATGTTTTCATAACACATTATGCATTCAATCGCAGCTTATTGAATACATTACAGGTAGCATCCTCCTCACGTGTGCGTCTTCATTTATGTTTCTTCTAAAGGTGGTTTTAGTATTTTGATGGCTTTAATATGATTTATCGACGGTCCTTGATCTGAGTCCAGTAGCACCTTAGACACCAATGAGATTTTCGGGTTATAAGCATTTGGGAGCCAAAGCTTTGACTCTTAAAAGCTTCGACTCAGATCTTGCCGGTCTACAGTAGACTCACATGACTAACCTCTGAAGCTATTAATGTATCTTCTGTATCCCGTTTCAGATCCCCAATGAAGTTGTCATGCAAAATGCATAGGAGCTTTTTTAGTATCCATATAATAACTGTTCCCTTTCCCACTGCACCTTCAGCATTTGGCCTTGCCTATTAACCCCCTGGATGCCAAAGCCATGGCAGAGAGCTCTTGGAAAGAATTCCTCAGCTGACTGCCACCCGTGGGGCTGGATGAGTGCCCTCTCTCTCCCGGGGGTTCTTCTCCCCAGTGCTACAGAGCAGGGGTCATTTCCTGCAGGAGCGCACAGGAGCGGAGGTCCGGCAGTAAAGAGCCCAGGGGGTGGGCACATGCAACAAGCCCCACCCCCTGCTCCCAGCAGCCCTCAGTCAGAGCAAGAAGCAGCCAGGTAAGTTGCAGAGCTCCCCCCGGCCCCCTGATCCAAAACAGTTCAGTGGCACCTTTAGGTTTTATTCAGGTACAAGCTCTCCCTCCTCTGTGAGGGACAGATCTGCACGTTCCCCCCCCCCCAATAGCTAGCAATCCAAAACAGTCCAGTGGAGCCTGAGCAGTGGGTGTTGCCTTCTGACACACTTCCAGTGAGGTCAGGGGGTGTGGCACATGCAAATGAGTTATGCTAATGAGTTATGCTAATGAGCTCCTGCATCTCTTTTTCTACGAAATGACCCCTGCACGGTTGAGAGCTTGTGTCCATCCAGGCTCATGCTCAGGGAGTCCACATTCAGTTGACTTGTCACACTGCCCTTTCCTGGTCTGGATTCCCTGCTTCAGCCAGAAAATTATGTGAGTGATTACAGCTCACATCTTTTGCCGTGCAGTCTAATGGATAGATTAGGTCGGTGGTCCCCATTGTGGCTGTTTTGCTTTGAGAAGTTCCCTGGCTGAGGTGCAAGAGGGCTTTCAGAAGGGCCCAGGAGGCATCACCTTTGTGCCTGCAGGGAATAGTCACTTGGAAACAGGAAAGTATCTGGCTTAGCCAGGGGTCATTTCCTAGAAAAAGAGGTGCAGGAGCTCATTAGCATAACTCATTAGCATAACTCATTTGCATATGCCACACCCCCTGACCTCACCAGAAGTGTGTTAGAAGGCAACACCCACTGCTCAGGCTCCACTGGACTGTTTTGGATTGCGAGCTATGGAGGGGGGGGGACGGGGGAGGGATGCACAGATCTGCCCTCACAGAGGAGGAAGAGCTTGTACATGAAGGCGGGCCGGGGGGGTGGGGGCTCTGAAACTTACCTGGCTGCTTCTTGCTCTGACTGAGGGCTGCTGGGAGCAGGGGGTGGGGCTTGTTGCATGTGCCCGCCCCCTGGGCTCTTTACTGCCGGAGCTCCACTCCTGTGCGCTCCTGCAGGAAATGACCCCTGGGCTTAGCGCCTTTCTCTCTTTTGTGGAGGCCCCCAGCATTTTGCCCTTGGCCCTATTTTAACGACAGTCACTGACCGTTCCCATTCCAAAAGTGCTCGTAGGCTCAGCAAAGCTCAGTACCCCCTGGGTCCAGGTGAGCCAGGGGTGCCAGCTCCAGGCTGGGAAATACCTGGAGATTTGGGGGGTGGAGCCTGAGGAGGGCAGGGTTTTGGGAGGGGCTTCAGTGGGGCGTAATGTCATAGAGTCCGCCTTCCAAAGCAGCTGTTTTCTCCAGGGGAACCGATCTCTGTCACTGGAGACCAGTTGTAATCCCAGGAGATCTCCAGCTGCCACCTGGAGGTTGGCAACCATATGGGCGATGAGGGCTCAGTTTTCTCCCCCCCCCCCTTATTATTCTCTGCCTCTCAGTCTGAGCAATCTGATAGTGATCTTGTGTGGATAAGATGGAACAGGCTGCCGAGACCCTTGGAAGAAAGCGGTGATGATGCGTAATTAATCATTGCTTCATCGCCATAATCATAGACACAATATGAAGGTTAAAAGGTGCAATCCACTACAAGTACGGGATTCCCAGGTGGGAGAAGGGAGGTCGGGGCTGGCTCTCAAGACACGCCCATCACTCCATGCCTGCAATGCCACACGTTGGCTTTCACATATGAATCGGCCTAACCGAGCCCCACAGACAGAAGGGTGTGTGTGACTGGGGTATCAGGCAGTGAACGTAGTGGGCAGCAGGGCTCCCTCTAAGCTGTGGAGTCTTGTGAGCAAAAAAAAATTTCTACTTTGTGAGCTACCAGCATTAAAGCGGTGAGGGAGCGATTTGGCTGCTGCACAAGTCAGTTTGCTCTGGAGCCCTCCTTCCTGAGCGAAGACAGAAATGTGTGAGCCGGAGGCTATAGAGCTGTGAGCTAGCTCACACTAACTCATCTTAGAGGGAACACTGGGTGGACAGTTGATGATACATTTGACAGGGTATGGGAGGTGGCTGGAGATTTGACGGTGTATGGGAGGTGGTCGGATGGTGACTGGAGATTTCCTGGGATGATCTTCAGGTGACAGAGATCAGTTCACCTGGAGAAAACGGCCACTTTGGAAGGTGGATGCTATGGCGTCATACTTCCCTCCCTAAACCCCGCCCTCCACAGGCTCCACCCCAGATCTCCAGGTGTTCCCCAGCCCGGACCTGGAAACCCTAGGCAGGGAGCACCCCGCCCCAATCACCAGGTATTTCCCAACCTGGAGTTGGCACCCCAGCCACATCAGCACACCGACTCCGAGAGAGAGAGATGTACCTTCCCATCCTTTTGCACCATCAGTAGTTTTCTCTTGGACCCAGGACAGGGTTCAGTATTCTGGCCCGTGTGCCTTTCAGCAATCCCCGTCTAGAAGTGCCTTCCATTAAAAGCGGAAATAAAAGAGCCCTTGAAAGAAAGTGAATAGTGTACAATGCTAGCAGAGCTTGGTCTTAAAACCCAATGTGAAATAAATATGGTAAAGGCAGTTCTAACATTCTTAAGGGAGGGCACTCTAAGAAGAGGCAACTATTTATATTAAGGATCAGTCCACTAAGTCCAAGACCTTCACAAATGACTTGTGTAGGCTTACTGAAGTCTAGCCAAGCAACCATATTCAGTCCCCCACCCACAAATTCCCCGCCCCTTCCTCGAATTGATGATTAACCACACAACAAGACTCAACAGCTCAACATTCATCTCCACTTCCAAGGCATTTCTGTTGTTCTGTTAGGTGGCCTGTGGATTCCTCCCAACACCCTTGACAAATAATTCCAAGGGGGGCTGGGGGGAGCTACTGGAATAAAACCACTGTATTACCCCCCTAACCAGGGAAGCAGTTGGCCCCACCCTCTCATTGCTTAGATGCTGAGCCTCTTTGGCTGTTGCTTGCCTTCTATGTTTCATCTAACATAGGACCTCTCCTCTCTCTCTCTTACCTGGGCTTGGAACTGTAGCAAGTTACCATTTTTGAAGTTATTCTGTTCACAATAAGTTAAATGTACCTACATGAATATGTCATGTAAGATGTGCTTCTATTTTTGAAAGTACAATTTCTTTCTCCTGTTACCATTGGAGTCAGGTCATCTTTGTAATTTGTTTGAACAGCATTTTCACCTTAACTGGGAAATGTGGAGGATCGGGGATACTGCGAGAAAGCTTCCATGCTTCCAAGTCAAATGATACTTTAAAAAAATCATTTAACCCAATACTTCAAAGGGTTCACCCTAAAGCAAACATTTTAGCCTCTCTACCTCTACTCAGCATTTAAATGTTTGGTAGAAGACACTCCGTCAGTATTCACGAGACCACGGGTGCCTTAGGCCAAATCAAGGCATTAGTCCATCTAGCTTGGTGCTGCCTACCCAAATTGGCAGGGTCTTTCTAAGGAGAATCTTTCCAACTGTGCTACCTGAGATGCCAGAGACAGAGACCTTCGGGATGCAGAGTGGGGGCTCTGCCACTGAGCTGGACTCCTGCCCAAACAGGTCCACCCTTGGGGTCAAGTGGTGTCTGGAAAGCTTTGTTCCACCAGGATCTTGAAAGTGCTCTATCTTTGCGAAGGCAGCTGCTTTGGTCTGTCTTTCCAGGCTATTTGTGTACATAGAGAGCCAGTTTGGTGTAGTGGTTAAGTGCATGGAATCTAATCTGGGAGAACCGGGTCTGATTCCCCACTCCTCCACTTGTACCTGGCTGGATGACCTTGGGCAAGCCATAGTTCTGTCAGAGCTGTCCTTGAAAAAGAGCAGTTTCTGTCAGAGCTCTCTCAGCCCCACCTACCTCACAGGGTGTCTGTTGTGGGGAGGGGAAGGGAAAGGAGTTTGTAAGCCGCTCTGAGACTCCAAGTGAAGGGCGGGGTATAAATCCAATCTCTTCTTCTTCTACATACAAGGAGCAGCCATGCACTCAGCCCCCTCCATGGCGTCTAGCGGGGCATCCCTGTCTCCTGTGAGGGTGGTGCAAACTGTGTATGTACCTGAATAAAGCATCAGCTGGAAAAGAGAACCCTTCCTAGTCTGATTCTCTGTGTGTTTGTGTGTCTTTTTTTTTTTTTTACAGAGGATTCGGACATTGCTCGTGTGGCGGACAAGCTTGCTGAACTAGTCGATAATTCCAGGTCTCGCTCCAAAACAGAAGGTAGAGGATTAGTCCGTACGCTGAGCCTCGAGGAAGATGGCGGAGGGGCCTCCAAAATTGTGCTTGAAGGGCCCTCCAGAGTTGTGCCTCAAGGTCCTTCTGAGGATGATGGAAAAGGTAACCCCGCCTCCCCTCACAATTCGGCTATCGCTCACTCCTGCAGAGCTCAGGTTTTAAAGTTCGCTGCTGCCAGGCCGCCTTTCCTGTAGATTCACATGCAGGAGAATTCCTGTGCCCTGCAGCGGATCTGGTACATGGGTGCAAGTGCCCTCGCCTCTGGCCCATTGGCCAAGCACCTGGAGCCTCCCTGTTGTCCCGTGATCCGGTCGCACAGGCCCCTTACATTTTCAGAGGTGTCTTGATGCGCAGCATGCCCTGGGAAGGCCTGTGGTCAGGGGTACGGTCTTTCAGGGAGGCTTGTCTGGCCTAACTGAGCCTGATTTGCTTCCAAGGAACTGCAGTTTGGAAATGAGGCCACCAGGGGGCAGCTGGGGCAGGCCCGGTAAATAACGATAAGACTCAGTGGTTTAGCCACTCCTCCAGTCTCTCCAAACTAACGGAGAAGGGAGAATCGGCAAAGAGGAGGCCTCTTGGTGGGGTGAGGTGATGACTGGAGACCTTCCGCTATTACAACTGATCTCCGGGAGACAGATCAGTTCACCTGGAGAAAATGGCCGCTTTGGAAGGTGGATGCTATGGCGTTATACTTTGCATGTTAGGCCACACACCCCTAATGTAGCCAATCCTAATGAGTTTCTGCTGTTGGGTGTGGCCTATTATGCTAATGAGTTTCTGCTGGGCGTGGCCAACTCAGGAGCCAGCCGGAACTCCGTTCCTGCACGTTCCTGCCCAAAAATAGCCCTGCTTCCCTCCCTAAACCCCGCCCTCCACAGGCTCCACCCCAGATCTCCAGGTATTTCCCAGCCCGGACCTGGCAACCCTAGGCAGGGGGCAAAGGGTAGTGAGGAAATATAAATGGGGGCACATAGGAGAAGTACGTGATTTTCTCCATTTGTTTAAAAAGTCTGCCAACAAGCTCTACGAATTACCTCCAAGCATACAATTTTGTTTGTTAATTTAGTGACGATTTATTTGACATGAGTTCGAAATTAGCCAGTGTAAGGTTTATTCTCCTGTCTCTTTGCCAGACAATGAAGAAAAGATCATTGACACAATAATTGCCTTGTTAAGAAAAACAGGAGATGACCTAGAGAAAAAGGTAAGTCATTTTGGGAAGGCGCTTATTTCTCTACGATCTTTCTTGGCGAGCAGGGAATCCTAACGCTCACAAGCCGGAAGATCTTCGGTCTCTTTTTGTTTTCATACACTCCATCAGGCCTGTCTTTTCCACGCTTCCCTTTTCGCAAAGCTTTATAAAAGAAGGCTTCCCTTGAATGGAACAAGGACAGCAGTTGGTGGAACTGGGTCAGCCATCCTGTAGGGGTACTCTGCCAGACTTTTACCAAGAACATGGTACTATGCAGTGTTCCCTCTAAGCTGAGTTAGTGTGAGTTAGCTCACAGTCTTTTAGCTTCCAGCTCACACATTTTTGCCTTAGCGCAGGAAGAATGGCTCCAGAGCAAACTAATTTATGCAGTAGCCAAATCACTCGCTCACCACTTTAGAAGAAGAAGAAAAGATTGGATTTATACCCCGCCCTTCACTACCCAAAGGTGTCTCAGAGCGGCTTACAAACTCCTTTCCCTTCCCCTCCCCACAACAGACACCCTGTGAGCAATGCTCCCTCTAAGCTGTGGAGTCTTTTGAGCAAAAATTCTACTTTGTGAGCTACTGGCATCAAAGTTGTGAGTGAGCGATTTGGCTGCTGCGTCAATTAGTTTGCTCTGGAGGCATCCTTCCTGAGCTAAGACGAAAAAGTGTGAGCCAGAGGCTAAAATGCTGTGAGCTAGTTCACACTAACTCAGCTTAGAGGGAACACTGCCTGTGAGGTGGGTGGGACTGAGAGAGCTCTTCACAGAAACTGCTCTTTTTTCAAGAACAGCTCTTATCAGAACTACGGCTTGCCCAAGGTCATCTAGCAGGTACAAGTGGAGGAGTGGGAATCAAACCCGGTTCTCCCAGATTAGAGTCCGCACAGGGAAAAGAATCTTTTTCAAGTGCTCTGTGTGTGTGTGTGTGTGTGTGTGTGTGTTAAGTACCGTCAGGTTGCTTCCAACTTGTGCTGACTCTATAAATTAATGTTCTCTCGAACGTCCTGTTGTTAAAAGCCTTGATCAGGTCTGGCAGAGTGAGGGCCTTTGTGGCTTCCTTGGTTGAGTCAATCCAGCTCGTGTTGGGCCTTCCTCTTTTCCTGCCTCCTTCCACTTCTCCCACCGTTATTGTTTTTCCCAGTGACTTCTCATGATGTGACCAAAGTTCGATAGCCTCAGTTTAGTCATTTCAGCTTCTGAGGGGAGAGTCCGGGGAGTCCGTTTTGAGCTCTCTGAGGCCGTGTTTGTCCTGCCTCAGCGATGAGCATTCTGAGCATGTGTGTGCGCCCTGAACCAAAACCCTGACTGCTCACCATAGCCAACATTCTTACGGGGCCTGACAGCTTGTGCCGCCAACTTCTCTTTTGGCTCCCAGACTGCTGTGTGGAGAACAGAGCAAGCCCCAAGAACTCAGAAGTTGGCTGTCCCTGAGACAGATCATTGGCACAATCCTGAGTCAGAGGCGAACAGTTTAATTTTTTTGTGTGCCACAAGGTGGAGTCCCAGTAGCGTCCAGCCCGTTTTCACAGTTTTCGAGATTGGCTTGAGGACATCAGAGTGGCTGGACGCGTTTTCGCAAAGCTACGGGCCCCATGGCAAGTTGGCTGCTCAGAGTATTTTGTGGTGGTGGAAGACGAGTTGGTTTCCATCATTGGGACAGAGATAGGAAAACTGGATTTACTTTGAGACACATTCCGATTCCTGGCCTTGAAGCTGCGAACCCCACCCCCCACCCTGGTCATGAAATTAGTTGGGTGGCCCGTGGGGGGCAGGGTTACCAACCTCAAGGTGGAGCCTGGAGTTCTCTTGGCATTACAGCTGGTTTCCAGTCTACTGTGATCAATTCCACTGGAGGAACTGGTGGCTTCGGATGGCATCTATGACATTGTGTATCCATGGGGCTTCCTCTCCTCCCCAGACCCTGCTCTCCCCCAGGATCTCCAGATTTCCCAAGCCAGTTGGCAACCCTGGTGGTGGTGGGGAGAATGGCTCCCTCTGTACTCTCCCCACTCTGACAAATTGTTTTGTGTTCATTCCCAGATGCAAAAAGACGAGCGCTTCCGTTTGAGCTTCTGGGATTTGATGTCCTACTCCTTCTTCAGAAGAATCACAGATCAGTTCTTAGAGGTAGTTCCTGTGGACCCTATGGGAGACTCCGAGACCCACGTGCAGAGCACGAAAGTGGCTTACGTGATGGAGGTCACAACCAGACTCACTGCAGTAGACAACCATCCCATGAATCTCGTGTTGGGCTTTGGGACAAAGTACCTCAAGGAAAACTTCAGGCCTTGGGTCTGCAGCCAAGGTGGATGGGTAAGAAAGCCGGGTAGCTCAGCCTGACGATTCCCTTTCCCCACACACCTTTGATCTGTGATGGCTCTGGGGGCTGTGGCTGGTTCCTGGATGGGTGGGATTTTTGAGAGCCAGTTTGTTGCAGTGGTTAGGAGCACGGACTCTAATCTGGGAGAACCGGGTTTGATTCTCCACTCCTCCACGTGCAGCTCCTGGTGTGTCCTTGGGTCATTCATAAGTTCTTTCAGAGCTGTTCTCTCAAGGGCAGTCCTCGAAAGAGCTCTCTTAGCCCCGCCTACCTCACAGGGTCTCTGTTGTGGGGAGGGGAAAGGAGATTGTAAGGCTCACTGAGACTCCTTCGGGTAGTGAAGGGCAGGGTATAAATCCAATCTTCGTCTTCTTCAAGTCACAGCTGACTTATGGCAACCTGTGGGGTTTTCAAGGCAAGGGAGGTTCAGAGGCACAACATAATATCCAAGCATTCCTACTCATTCCCTGTTCCTAGCATTTGCCCTGACCTGGATAGTCCAGGCTTGCCAGATCTCTGAAGCGAAGCAGGGTCTGCCCTGGTTGTGTTTGGAAGGGCAACTGTCAAGGAATACCAGGGTCATGAGAGAATGTTGGTCCCCTCTCTCCCACATTTTCCTTTGAGCTCCCCAAAAGACTTTGAGCAGCACTTGAAACTCGGACCTCGGGGGACGGTGGCAAGCAGCTTCTGTCTGCAGAGCCATCACATGTGAAGGTGGGTGCCTTCAATAACATCACACCTATTTCTGTAGAGAACCTGAAGTCGATTTGATCAGTGCATTAGGAAAGCTGCTTTCCCTGTATTAATTGAGACTTGTACAAGTTGGGCACCCCCTGAGTGGAACACGGCTGCCTTAGCTATGCATTATGGTCTCTCTTGTGCTTGCCTGGGGCAGTGATGCTCTGTATTCTTGGTGCTTGGGGGGGGCAACAGTGGGAGGACTTCTGGAGTTCTGGTCCCACTGGTGAACCTCCTGATGGCACCTGGGTTTTGGCCACTGTGTGACACAGAGTGTTGGACTGGATGGGCCACTGGCCTGATCCAGCATGGATTCTCTCATGTTCTCATCCACCTGTTTTTGCAATCTCTTTTGTTACCTAGTGGGTCACACCTTGGGCCTGAATTGATACGCAGTGGTAGTTGTGAAGCTGGTCCCAGTGTTCCATTGCCTTGCTGAGGATCCCAAAGCATCCAGAATGGTACGGTATTAACGTGACTTTTCTCTTTGCTTTCAGGAAAAAGCCTTGGGATTATTGGACCAGGAAGAAGTGGAATAACGAAAGACTGTGCATTTCAGGAGATGGTTTCTTAATCTGTAACAGCCCGTTGGATGAAAGAGAAAGAGAAGGATGCATCTTTGGGAATGGATTCCCCCCCCCTGCCCCGCCCCATGAGATTTGTAGCACCGTCCTAAGTAGCCTTACACCCTTCCAAGCTCCTTGACTTCAGTGGACTTAGGAGGATGCGACTCTGCTCAGGATGGCACACTTGGTCGCTCTCCGGTGGCTTCTTGGCACCGCTAGGATGCTCGGTGTGTGCCCAATGAAGCTCCGTGTGCCGCTCTTCAGAAGAGGGGAGCGTATCTCACTGTGACGTTTTAGCTTTCAACTTAGCAAACTTTTTTTTGGGGGGGAAGAGAAACACCCCACCGGTTTTTCTCAATATGTGTTTATAAAGAAAAATAGCTGAATGAAGTTTTTTTTTAAAAAAAGCGGGCTGGAAACTGGAGGATGAAGGACAAGAGTGCCAGTTCTGGCATGAGGCTCTGAACAGCTGCATAGATTCCAGCAGCTGTTGTCCGTCCAGGTGACCTTTGGGTAGGTGAGGCAGAGAACGGGGAGGAACATCTGGTGGAGTTCTTGCTACTTCAGACCAAGTGGGCAAAACGGCATGTTTGAACGGAATACTGCAGAGGATTTCCTAGAATAGTCGTTCCCCGTGTCTTCTCACCTCCAGATAAATTTCCGCATGCAGGGAGATATTTACAGGGAAGAACGTTTGCTGGTGGAGATGTCTTACCTGCAGCTTGGGGGCGCAGTCCAGCAGGAGCTTAGCTGTTTGGTGCCCCAGGTCCTGTGATCCGGATCATGGCAGCGTCTCGGAAAACACTGGAACTCAGTTATGAGGAAAGCATAAGACCCTGAAACCGTTGCAAATAAATATAGAATATAAGCTAGTTGTGGGGAAGGGTAAGAGGGCCAGGAGCGAGCCGCTTTTGAAAGCCTGCTGAAATGCTCTCATTCTGGTTGCCAGGGTCATCTGAGCCTGTTGTAGCTCGTGTCATACTTGAAATGTTTGCGAGGGCTTCCAAGACTTGAAATCCCACACCATCAGAGACTCTCCTCTCCTTCCCTCTTTTCGAAAGGGTGGCGTTGTAATGCCATCTGCATTAGGGAGGGCAAGAGGGGAGGCCTCTGGCCAAAGCCGGTCCTCCTCACCTGTAGGGTCTGCCCCACCTGTTTCCAGCCCCGGGAGGGGCAACGAGGGCTGTGGAGGTTCCCGCAGCCATGATCCAAGGGCTTGCAGGCAGGCCTCTTGGGAAGGTCAGGTGATGGGGCTCGGGCTCCTCAGCTCTGCTGTAGGACTCTCTGTGGTCTTTCCAGGCATGCCTGTCCCCCCCCCCCCCGTTTCTTTGAGATTGTCTTGGCTGACAAGCAACAGGGTAGAGGGCGTAAATGTGTCAAAACTGATAAATGCTGAATATGTTTCAGGACCAGGCCCCTCTACTGTGAAGGAGGCTGCTCCTCTCTCATTTTCTGTCTGTCTGATTCGCCGGGTGAGTGCAATTTTTCTGTGGGTCCGTTGATGGCTGCGAGCACGCAAAAGCTCCCTCTAATGGGAGTCTAGCATTGTGTTACGTAACCCGGCAATGAAGAAATCCCTAGCGGGGCTCTCTTTGCTTAAAAGGGAGCGCTCAGCTGAGCTTCCACAAGGGCGTTGCAATTCATCTGAGGGTTTTTTCCCCTTATGGAGTTGAGCCAGCCAAGTGTAACTGATCACAACGCACCTTGATCAGTAATTCTGATCAGGAGGCATCGTGTCCTCTTGGCTTTGGTCTGGAGCTGGCTGGCAAGAATCCCGTCTCTACGGCTTTGCGCTGCCCCTTCGTGTGCAGCGAGGCAGGATGTGAGGCGGACGTGCCAAACTCACACTGGCTCCAAGGAGGGTGGTGGGCTGCAGCGGTCCCAGAAGACTCAGCTGTTTCTCATTCCACCCCCACGTTGCTGGGTGGGGACGAGAGGGATTTTCTTCATCGGGAGCCAGTACGGAAAGCCACTAGCCAAGAAAGCTGAGTTGTATCGAAGGCCTGCTTTTAATTTGATTTGGACTCGCATCATTAGTTAAATATCACAGTCTCTTGCTGTCCAGGAAGTGAGAAAGTAACTTTGGTGAAGAGCAGGCAAGACATGTTGAACTTGGAATACGTTCATCCTAGTGGACTAAACCATTTGATTGGCTGTTGCTTGTGGGTAGACTAACAAAACTGTGAAAGGAAATCAATTTGGATAGGATCATCAGCTGCTGGGTGAGACAGGCTGAATTCTGTCCCGATTGTGGGTTGGTTTTTTCCCCCCAAATTTACTCCTGCCAAATTAGTCAAGAATCTGATTCCAGGCCGCGCTTTCTGCCATTCTCTTCAACAGGTTTAGTTAGTCATATTTAAGAAGCACTCTTTGTTGTTTTTTAATGGTTGACGATGTTGAGACTTTGCAGCTCAGTGCAAATGCAAACGTCTCAATTTACGACTATCCCAGATGAAATGGGAGGCTGGAATTTCTTTCGTAGGTGAAGATCAGATTTAAGACTAGCGGGGGGGGGGGGCGGCTGTGCCACAGTGACCCACTTGAATGAAACTGTGACCATTTTCATTGGACTGATTGTACAGTTTGACCCTCTTTACTTTTGACAAATGTAATAAAAGAAAAAACACAGGAAGTGGCTGAGGTCTCATTCAGTGCGACGAAGAGCCAGACAAATATAAGGCGTCTGGCTCAGATATGGCCCGGAAGCCTCATAGAACAGGGAAAGTACCACCAAACTGCTAGCATTTATTTACTGGGCAATCAGTAAAATCACGGTCTCTCAGGTACTAGGCAGCTCCAGATGAGCAGGCCCAAACTCTGCTTCCGTTCAGCTGTAATCGCACTGGATCCTGGTTCCTTCCAGAACACCCCAAAGCTTCATCTAGGGCTGCCAGGCCTTAAGTGACCTAGCTGCAGGTTTCTTCTCAGGGTGAGAATGAGCCGTTTTCTGCTTTGCTTGACTGAAGCTATTTTGGTATTTGCTCCATGTGTAGATCCCTCAGCCTCCATCTTGCTGCAGGGATCTATATACCATGACAGATGGAACCGCCTCAGCACTTTGCTCTTGACCCCAAGGCCTCACATGATTGGAGAATATTCTACTGTTGCCTTATTTTCACTGGGGGTACACCTGGCCCTTGAAGGTTGGAAGCCAAGTCTTTCCACTGAAAAGAATGGCTTTTCGAATTTTAAAGGAGAGATTGGATTTATACCCCACCCTTCACTACCGGAAGGATTCTCAGAGCGGTTTACAAACTCTTTTTCCTCCCCCTCCCCACAACAGATGCCCTGTGAGGTAGGTGGGGCTCTTTCAAGGACTGCTCTTGGGAGAATGGCTCTGGGGGAACTTGTGACTGACCCAAGGTTACACCAGCAGCTTCATGTGGAGGAGTGGGGAATCAAACTCGGTTCTCCCAGATTAGAGTCCACGCCCCTAACCACTACGCCAAACTGGCTTCCCAACATAGTTCCAGATATTTCTGATATTTTTGGGTGGGAAAAAAGTATTGGAATTGGGAAGTATTGGCAAATCATTTCACAGTATGGGATGCTGCCAATCTGATACCAGAAATATTAAACAGTGTATGGATCTGGCATCATCCAATCGCACACTTTGAACCCTCCAGAGCCGCAATCCAGCCCTTTACTAGGCTGTGATCTACCCCTTCCCATGACCTTGCAAGGAGAACGGGAGCATGAGAGAGCTATTCAGTTTGTCAGTTGGTGGACTGATCTCATTTGGTATATTTTTGGGGGGAGAGCCAGTTTGGTGTAGTGGTTAAGAGTGCAGACTCTAATCTGGGAAAACCAGGTTGAAGTCCTCCCCCCCTCTTCCACGTGCAGCTACTTGTGTGACCTTGGGTCAGTTTCAAGTTCTCTCAGGAGCACTTCTGGAGAGAGCTCTCTCAGGATGTCTGTTGTGGGGAGGGGGAGGGAAAGGAGATTGTAAGCCGCTCTGAGACTCTGAGGGCAGGGTATAAATCCAATCTCCTCTTCTCCTCTTTAGGGGGCATTTGGGGGAAATACAGAGTCTGCTCCATTTGTTTTTTAACGGTATATTCCTCAAACTTTAGCTTTGGAGGATGTTAATTCATAGGGCTGCCATAAGTCAGAAGCGACTTAATGGCACTTCACACACACAACGACTCTCTCAACACTTAACAGAAACACTAACAGTGCCCTTCCCAACTTTCCAATATGGAATTAAAACGATAACTTTGCAAGTGCACATATAACACTCCAAAGCAATGATTCAGATGACCTTTGTAGCTCCGGGTCAACTAAGCTGAAAGCAGGTGGTTTTAGAAGCCACAAACGTTTTTTAGAAAAGTTTTAAAGGCACAGTTCCCCCATTGGATCATTAGGGGTCAAGAGCAGTTACGAATATACTCCATGCTTCAGCCCACCAAACGAGCAGCTCCATTGGGGAAATGTCCCTTTAAGGATGCTAAACGGAAAAAGTGGGGGTTTGGCTTGAGAAGCCAGCCTGTTCTCAGACGCTCCAGTCCTCAGCACAGAAGTTTGCACTGTATCGCCGCACCACAGGACTGTTGTTGAGGGAGGGGTAAGGAGAAAACTCAGACCCCATCTGCACCACAAGATATCTTATGCTTTCCAAGCTGAAAATCAGGACACATGTGGGACACTGTGTAGTAAGACTTGCGCCGTGTGGACTGCAGGGGTTAGATGTTCAGTGGTTAGATATGTACACCACACAGAGTTCGGTTTCCAAACGTCCACCATTTTGTTAACCAAAATCAAACCCCAGGATGCCATCGCTAACGTCTTCCACTCTTTGTTTTATTATAAAAATCAACATTTTTTTTTATTTGTTACAACTCCATGTATAGTAATAATTGAAAAGGTGGATGGGGAACTTTTTACAAGGTTTATATACACAGCTTGCAAGCAAAACATTTATAATACAAAAAAAAAGATTAGTGAGTGAACAGGGCTGACCAAATGTTGGTCATTATAACATAAATACATCCTCGCGAAGCTCCATCATACGGAAATTGAAGAAGATGAACACATTCGCTGGATTTTTTCCCCAAAAAGACAAGGACAAAGGAATTAAAGCTTATGGACATGGGGGAAATTATAAAAAAAATAAACAGATTAGAAGCAGCACCAGATCCTTCACTTACGAACAAGGCTTGTTCAGCTTATAACAATGGTACCCTCTTTATGTGAAGTTAGGCCTCCACGAGAAAGCAGGTATACGGCACCCCTTTAAATCTCCACTGCTCCTCCTGCAACAGAGGCAGCCCCCCCCCCGGTCTTAGCTGTCCCCCTCTGGAATGGATGCCGGAAAAATTTCATAAATGTATTTTACACTGACAGTATTTGGTCTGAGAAGTATTTAAGGCAAAAAAAAAAGTATCAAACTTTCAGAAGTCAGTAATCAGCAGATGCAAATACATTTGAGAAAAGAGTGCACGTGCAGGTTTAGGAATCAGTTTTCGCTGCAAAGTCCTTACACAGAAGGTTTTACCACCCCCCCCCCCAATTCCTATTAATAAATGTTTTTACTATCTTAAGTCTTAGGTCTTTTAGTATATTTTCATTCTTTGACATCTAACAGAACCGGAGGTCGGGGTGTGTGGGCCTGCCCTGGACTCCTCTGATTTCAGTGGGTGAGATGCACACCTAGCTTTCCCACCCCCACCCCCTCCAAGACCCCTGCAATTTAAAAGCACTTACGCCTGTAGCCCCTAAGCACACACGTTTCCGCACAGAGGAAATCAGCAGCAGTAGCTGCGAAGAGTGACGTGGAGCACCGAGACCACCAAGGAATTGCATCAGGGAAGGCAGCAGAGCGAGCAGAAGAGGCGAGCTAAGGAGAAGTGGGGTCCTCCTGTCTTTCTCCATCTCAGCGCAATGTACGTTGCGTCACAAGGCTGTAGGACGCTCACCCCCCTCTGAGGTCGCCCTCTTCATGCCCTCCAGGTACGCTTTCTCCTGGCTCAAGTGGTGCTGGGAGCCACTGCACCTCCTGCTGGCCACACATGAGCAACACCTCACACCAGGCCCATAGCTACAGTGGGGCATCTCGGGGCCCGGCCTCCCCACTTACCGCCAAGGACCCCTGACTTCCCATCCAGCCCAGGTGCTCCCTGGGGGTTGTGTGTGGGGGTGTGCACGGGGTGCCCCCTGACTTATTTAAAGGCCCCTCGAATTTAAAAATCCTGGCGATGGGCCTGCCTCACACACACGGGAGGAAGTGTGCAAATTTAAGCCACAAGCAAAGCACTGAAGAGGACATGTCTTGCTTATGCTGAAGGTGGGCCCCGCTCCACTTCCCCCCTCATCTTCACAGGATCCTCAGCTGCTGGTGGCTCTCCTTTCCAGGGCTTGCCTTCGCCCCCCTCCCACCAGATGACCGCCTAGCACAGAAGAGTCTCAAGCCAGCCCTGCTTAATTCAAGTCCTCACAGGAGACAAGTTTCACACACACCCCTTCTTTTGATTTTAAAAACGCCCCAATGGAATCTAACAGGCAGCCCTGACACTGCCACAGGAAGAGGATACCACGACATAAGCTCAGCCACCTTGCGACAGAGATTGGCACAAAACACACACACACACACACACTCATGGCAAGAAGAAAAGACTGCTGCTGATGGAGCACAAAGCTTCTGAACTGAGATAAAGCAATGCAATGACCGATTCCCCTGTGCGAGTTTAAACATGTGAACTTCCACTCAAAATGGCATGTTTACAGATCTCGGTATCCGCGAGGCACCACGTCCCAGCAGCACTCTAGCCTGTGTCCAGCATCCAATATTTTTTCACCCAGTGGCTACTTCAACTGAGGCTCCTTACTGACTTGCAAAACAACACCCATATTTCAGGAGATCCAAACTTCTACCTCTCCAAAGGGCAAAACGGGCAGATACAGAACTCTTTCTGTGGAACTGAAATTATGCCCCCTTTATCCGTACTAGTTTTCACAAATGTTGTGCAATCTGGCCTTTGGTTCCAAAAGTCTGAAGTTTCCAAAATCTGAGTTGTAACACTAAAAAATCACTGAGTAGTAGATTTTTTTTTTAAACTCAAAAGTTTACCTTTACACCTTAATGTGTTTAGGAACAGAATACAGAGAGATTTTCCTTAAAGCATCTCTGAGTATGTCCACAGACACGGTTTACTTCCACTGTATATCCAAATGCCATGATTGTCCATAGAGCTGAAGTAAAGCTGAGCGTCTGACAACTGAGATGATGTGTACAAGTTAGTGCAAATTCTCCTGAAACCCACAAATCCAAAACTGGGAATGCTTGGAGTCTAACAGCTTTTCTCTCTCCATATGCATGGGCCTCCAGGTGAGTTCATCCTTGGCACATTTAGTGCAGCAGATACAGGTCTAGCTCAGGCGCCACCAGTGCCAACATGTACTGTCGGTCTTAGTGAAAACCATCAAACCTCCTGATGTGGGCAGAGAATCATTGGCTGAAATCAGGAGGAGAACACTGGGCACTCCTTCACGCTAGTAAGATTCAGGGGAAACTTTAGGAAAACCTGTACAGAAGAGTCAGATATTCAGCACCTAAAACCATTCTTTAAAATCTGCAGACTCCAGCATTCTGGCAACTGTTGCTGGGAAAGTTTCCATGGGTTGTGTTTCTGCTGTCAGGCAGAACTACCATCAGATGAAGACTTTCAAATCACTACAGAGGTGGAAACAACACACACACACACACACACACACACACACACAATGCATCGTTAGACAAAGAATATCCTTAAAAACATGTTGAGTGGTCCATGCTTAAGAACTGAAGTTATGCCACATGAGAATTAGTGGCACGTCCAAATCACATGGCTCCTCAACAGGAAGGTGAACATGTTTTCAGCAACCCAAACCTCCAGAGCACATCCTGATGGAAAAAAGCTTAAAATGCTTCTTAGTAGAGAAAAGTTTGTGTGTGTGTGTATATATATATACATATATATACATGCACATTATACACACACACACAGATGATTTGTATACTATGATATTCACTCTATACTCAAAGTACTGCAAGAATATAAGACTTGTTTACATTAAACTAAAAAGGTCAAAGTTTAAAATTTATAGTTTATATAAATATGTCACCTATATTATTATTACTATGTTGTATAAAAATATGACAATTTGGGGGGGCTACGGAATTTTTTTTTGAAGAACCGGGATGGAAAGTGATTCAGGTATAGTGACAATTACCTTTGTCATTGTCATAAAAAAAGCACTGACATGATATGACGATATCATCCTATTGCAGCGCCAGGGAAAGTTTCCCCTCTCTGTTGTATACGCAGGTGCATACATACACAGACACAGACACACCCTCTCTCTCTCACACACACACAAAGGCCCTGTTCGTTCACAACTTGGAGCCCAGGACTTACTCATGACAAGGCTGGAGGTAGTAGGCCTCAGTCGCTCCCTTCCCCGCTTCTCCCACTCTGGATAAAAACAGTAACAATGGCAAACAAGGCCATCTCACATTCAACAAACATCAGGCCTTCTTGACCCTGCACGAAAAAAGTGAGGCCATGGGGAAGAAATGTGCCGACTGAGGCCTGATCTCCCCAAGGAAAGGGTCCTGGGGTCCATGTGCTGAGTGAACTAGCCCAGAAGAACTGGGGGGGGGGGAATTAAAACAACACACACACACACACACACACACACAGTCTTCAAAAAGACTATTCTCAACAAGATGACGAAAAGCTGTTTCACCACTTCTGATGATCTGAATTAAGCATCCAACATTCTCACCGCTGTGACTGCTGTATTTTTTGTAGAAAACAAAGCCCTTTGTGTACCGTTTGTTTGTTAGAACAGTTTTCTTCAAGTTTAATTTGAACTGCTGGCCCGTCAAAGTTTAAAAAAAAAACCCCGCAAGAGGTGATTTGGCTCCAGACGCTGCTCCGTGACACACTCTTCCCATTCTTTGCCTGGCTCCGAAAAGCTCTCTTTCTCCTCCTCCTCCTCCTTTTTGGCATTTGGCTCATTGAACAGTGACACCCTCTGCTCCTTCCACTCCCCCTGTGCTCAGTCACTTCACTGATTTAAGGCATCTTCTTGTGTTCCATTTGGAAAAATAATAAAAAACACACACTTCTGTGTACAAATTTTTTAAAAAATTTCTTATGGCACAAAGCAGCAGACTCTGTCTTAAGAAAATATATAAATAAACCTTCTGCCCCCCCCTTTTCTATACAAGTTCTCCAGGACCCCTCCCCCCGAATTTAATAATTTTAATTGTATATACCCTGCCTCGGGGCCCTCCCCCCTCTTGATAGAAGCACTCGGTATTTACACAGTCTGGTGGGAGGCAGTCAGTGGAGGGAGGGGGTCTCTCACGAGGAGTCCGTGCAGGGAGAGGGGGGCGGCGGATACAAGTGATGGGAATAGCTCCGCTCTGTGTAGGGAGAGGGTGGGCAGCTCTCGTAGGTCTCCTCTGCTGACAAATACTGGCTGCGTGGAGTTGGTGGAGGGGGCACGGGCTCAGAGTCATAGTTCAAGTCGCTGGTGTAGCCCTTGCCCACGGCAGTCACCGCCCGACGACTGGGCGCGTAATCGCTGTCGCAAACGTCCGTGCTGCAAGGCGTCGTGGGAGGGGCAAAATGCCGGTAGCTGTACGGTCTGTAACTGAGGCAAGGAACATGAAGACACGTCAGTACCTCCAAGCGGTCTTGGGCGCTTGCACTTCTGGGACCTCACAAAACCGAACTTGTTTCTTTTATTTATTTATAGCGCATTTATGCCGTCTTCCCACCCAAACGGGGTCCCCCGTTTCTTGTGTGCAACTTGGAACTTATGGCCTAAAACCAGCAATTAAATGTAAGTTGCAGGCCAGCGTGGTTCTTACATGCAGGCAGGTCCGCCTGAAAAAATGCTGAACTGGGCTTATCTTTTCACCTGTGGCAGGTAAGAAAACCACGCTGGTGGCCAGGCAAGTCCTCGTTCCCCACAAAGAGGGTGGAACGGGACGAGTTTCACATGTCACCAGCTCAGGGGGCAGACGGGGAAGTTACCACGGTCCCATGACAAGCCAAGCGCCTTGCTTCAAGCCAGCCCTGGGTGGGCCCTGGCTCAGTGCTTCAGGACCTGCTTGGCATGCAGAAGGCCCCAGCTTCTAGCCCCTCTTTAACGCCAGTTAAACAGAATCAGGTAGCAGGTGATGCGAAAGACCTTCGCTGAGACCCTGGAGAGCTGCTGCCAGTCCGAATGCACAAGACTGACCTTGAGAGGCCTACAGTCTGACTTGGCAGAAGGCAGCTTTGTGAGTTTGCACCTGTTCGTTCAGCTCGGACCTGACGAGCAGCACCAACTATGCGTATCAGCTCACCTACTGCCTCCTCCTGCACTGGCAACTGACAGCAGAACAGGAGTGGGCAAGCAGGGAGCTGACACCGATAGTCGCTGCCACTGAAGAGTCTGAGCCGTGCCATCCAAGGCAGCGGCCCACCTGGATCCTTCCCTATAAGACCTATAATGGGCCCTTTCTGTAGCAGGAACTCCTTTGCATATTAGGCGACACACCCCTAATGTAGCCAATCCTCCAAGAGCTCACAGAGCTCTTCTTACAGGGGCTACTGTAAGCTCTTGGAGGACTGCCCACATTAGGGGTGTGTCGCCTAATATGCAAAGGAGTTCCTGCTACAAGAAGAGCCCTGATATATCATCACTTACCTGTATGACCGATGGGTAGAAGGGCTGTTTGAAGAATAACCGAACTCCATAGTATAATGTGAACGTTCAGTAGCTGGTGAGGGAGGTGGGTTCAAAATCTTTAAGAAAAAGCAGACACAAAAGGGGTGCCAAGGTTAACAAAATGAAGGCAAGGGAAAGGTTTTTAACACAGGGGCTGTGGCTCAGGGGAAGAGCATCTGCTTCGCATGCGGAAGGTGCCAGGTTCAATCCCTGACATATCCAGTTTTTAAAAATAATTTATTGCGGCAGAAGCCAGTAAAACAGTACAATTCTGATACAGAAGGGATTAAAACAGTAATAACATGGGAATAATATAAAAACATTAACAGGAGAGAGTTAATAACATTAGTAAAGTAAAACAGCGTTAATAAAAGAATCATACAATTTTTTCCAGCTAAAACAAGTTTACGTTTCCTAATAGCTAAGCAACAAAATTTTGCCACAGCGTAAGTCACTGAGCTCTGAACGTCTTCTAAGTGACATATCCAGTGTAAAAAGATATCCGGTTGAAAGACCTCTGCTTGAGTCCCTGGGGAGCCACTGCTCATTTGAGTAGACAAGACGGACCTTGATGGACTGATCTGTTTCTAGATCAAGATGGGTCAGTCTGTCTGTAGCAGGAGAAAAGAGCAAGAGTCCAGGAGCGCCTTAAAGACCAACAAAACTTGTGGCAGGGGAGGAGCCTGCGTGAGGCACTGCTCACTTCTTCAGATACAGCTGTGTTGATGTGTCTGCAGCACCAAGGAACTCCTTGAAGAACAGGGCACTATTTTTTTTAAAAAAATTCACACTGCAGCTCTTTTTTGTTCCTATTGGTTAATGCCTTGCATTGGGGTCTGCCCAGACACGACTGCCAAGTATGTCCTGTTCCCACCGTCTTAGTCTGCCAGGTAGACAGTTTAAGAGGCCCTCTCTCCTCTAGCAGACTATTGTCAATGCCAACAGGGCACACTTGTCAGTCCTGTCTGGGCAAACCCCAACACAAGGCCTTAACCAGTACGTTTAACAAAAGAAGAAACAGATGACCTAGATCTAACAGACATTGGTTACAAAAGGCCTGTAATACTTTCTGCTTGCAGATGGCCAGGTCAACTGAAACCCTTTTGCTAGAGTGAATGCTTTATCCCAGGCACTCTGCACATGCTCAAAGGCATGGTTGTCTTTGGTACAAAAATGAAGGAAGATGAAAACACTATTTTTTGTGTGTGTGAGTGAGTGTGTGTGCCTGGAAGTCACAGTTGACTTCCTAGTGGGGCTTGGACGTTTCAGAGAGGTGACTTGCTATTGCCTGCCTCTGCATCCGAGAACTGATATTCCTTGGAGGTCTCCCGTTCAAGTACTTGCCAGGGTCGGCCCTGCTTAGCTTCCGCGATCTGACGAGACTGGGCTTGCCTGGGCACTTTTTATTTGACATTGTAGTTGTCCAAAAGCTGTAGCCCACCTCGCCCTGAATACCCTTTAAGTCTCCCTTCGTCTCTTTGACTCTCCAGCCGGATGAACTAATTGCTGTCACAGCCAGAAGACACTCTGGATCTGCTCAGAGGCATTTTCTTCTGATGGGAAGTGTGACAACAATGTCATGCAATGGTTAGAGAGTCAACTAGGATCTTGGGGACTTGAGTTTGAATCCCCACTCTGCTACGGAAGCCTGGTGGGTGACCCTGGGCCGGTCACACACTCTCAGCCTCACCTACCTGAAAGGGCTGCTACCGTGATGATAAAATGATGGAGAGGAGAATTATGCGAGCTGCTTTGGGTCTCCCCCAGGGAGAAATGTTGAGTACAAATGAAGGAACTAAATCAATAAACCTCGCAACATATGGCATGAAACCAACACAGTGAGCAAAGCACTTTCTGTCAGAAAGATTGTGTCTATTACATGCCTTCCCGGAGGAATACCTCATTGGGTGAGCCACAAGCCACCTCCTGCTCCTACCATGTCATGCAGAGAGATGAAGTGCAAATACGTTGAATGTACTTGACTGAGGTCTGCAGGGTGGAATGCTGTTTATTTACTCTGTTACTTTATTTGCTCCCCCTTTGAGCTGTCCCATCAAAAGTGCCAGTGAATGAATGAATGAATGAATGAATGAATGAATGAATGAATGTTTTGCGCTGACCTGGATAGCCCGGGCAAGCCCGATCTCATCAGATCTCGGAAGCTAAGCAGGGTCGGTTCCAGCAAGTACTTGGATGGGAGACCTTCCTGAAATACCAGCAGTTGGGAGGTGGGGGCAGGCTTTATTCAGCCACCTCTCTGAATATCCTCCAGGACCCCAGGAGGGGTCAGTCACCAGAGGTCACCATGACTTCCAGGTGCACACCACCCCCATGAAAAAAGTGCCAATGTTTTCTCACTGGATTGGGATACCATTACTCATATGCGTGGTTTTAGGGGGGAAAGGCCAGTACTTGATAGCTTTGCAAGCATTCTTTCCTTCTGCCTGGGATGAAAAGAAGCAGAGATCTCCATTTCTACTCATGTCTGATGAAAGGAGCTTTAACTCCTAAAAGCTTATAAGTTGGTCTCGAAGGTGCTACTGGACTTGAATCTGACTGTTCTTCTGCAGATGGATCCAGGTGGGGTAGCTGTGTTTGGTCCGAAGCAGCGGAACAAAGTTGTGAGTCCCAGTGGCACCTTTGAGACCAACAAAGTTTTATCCTGGATATAAGCTTTTGTGTGTGTGCCTGCTTCTTCAGATGCATTGAAATGTATCTGAAGAAAGGTGCATGCACACATAAGCTTATACCCGGAATTAAACTTTGTTGGTCTCAAAGGTGTCACTGGACTCACAACTTTGTTCTACTGCAGCCCAAAACACAGCTACCCTCTGAAACTATGTACAAAAGAGAAGGTCACAGCTAAAGATGACTATAGACAGAGACACAAAATTGCACTACAGTGCGTGTATATTAGCATATGAGAATACAATAGTACAATAAAATAGGTAAGTGTTACTCAATGGAGTCCTTATTAAGAAGTCATGAGACGACGTAGAAATGTTGACGAAATTCTCCGGAGTGCATTTCCATTTCGTAAATACTTCTTCTGAACACAGTCAGATAAACAAAATGGATAGTGTCTTCCGTTCATTAATTCATCATAGATTGCAATCATTCAGAAGGGTAATCAAAATAGTCCTAATCCATTATACTCAGTATCTTTCAAGGACGGGCATGCTTTACTACCTTCACTAGCATGTTTATCTCCCATTGAGTAACACTTACCTATTTTGCTGTATTATTGTATTCTAAGGTGTTAATATACATGCACTGTAGCGCAATTTCGGCAGCTTCACTGTGTCTCTGTCTATACCTTCTGAAATTAGCCAGTAAGGGCAGTGCCGACAATGGGAGATATTGTACCCTGCTCTTGTTCTTCACAGCCCTGAAGCTATTCTGTAGCGTGGAGGATTTTTTAAATTAATAAGAAACACTACCTGTACGTTTCCCATCTACAAGTTTTTGCCTTGTTAGCGTATAAAGTAGGACTCTGCTCATTCTCTCAGACTCTTTCTCCTCCTTTAGACCTTCTTTACACCACTAAAGAGCCAGTTTGGTGTAGTGGTTAAGTGCACAGACTCTAATCTGGGAGAACTGGGTTTGATTCCCCACTCCTCCACTCGCACCTGGCTGGATGATCTTGGGCAAGCCGTAGTTCTGGCACAGCTGTTCTTGAAAAAGAGCAGTTTCTGTCAGAGCTCTCTCAGCCCGACCTACCTCACAGGGTGTCTGTTGTGGGGAGGGGAAGGGAAAGGAGTTTGTAAGCCGCTCTGAGACACCTTTGGGTAGTGAAGGGCAGGGTATAAATCCAATCTCTTCTTCTCCTCTTCTAAACACGGATACCATCAGTTTCTGCTACTAAGAAAGTCCTATTGTGCATGAGCATGCCAGAAACATGTAGGTACTAAACCAGGTGGAGATTTTTCCACTGGCATTGGCAGTAAACACTAAAGGAGACATTTCTGGGAAACTACTTACTGCTGGGAAGTTCAGCATTCAGCATTTATTTGAGTTTAACAGCCCACAGGCCATACACTGTAAAAACAATTTTAAGAATTCAAAGTCTCAGTAAAACAAAAGTTTGCCATATCCACTGTACAGCTTTTGTAGAGGCTACTGAGAAGTAACCTTGATCTTGAAGTACCAGGAATGGTTGAGTACTTCAGTAGCCATTTTCTAAGAAATCCCTCTTTTGCTGTTGCATCACTTTGGACAGTAGAGAAAGGCATGTCTCCTACACTTCAGACCTTCTTCACACCACATTTCCTGTAGAGTGGCTTTTGCACGGGTACCATCAGTTTCTGCTACTAAGCATGTCCTATTGTGCATGAGGATGCACAAAAGCTGCTCAACCTGACGGGAGTTTTTGCACTGGCATTGGCAATAAACACTAGAGGACATGTTTCTAGGAAACTACTTACTGGAGGGAAGTAAGTGCCCTTAGTGCTTGAAGAACTACTGGAGGAGGCCCCGGTAACGTGGGCCCTGTCGTACGGAGGCCCGCTGCTTCCACCCATGATGCTGAGAGAGCTGATCACAGATTTTCCCCGGGACATTCCTGAGGAAAGAAGATTAAGCTTCAACAACATTCCGATCTGTAAAACAGCCATTGCTAAAAAAAAAGGGCAGGGGGAGGGGGGAAATGAGTGGGACTCAGCACTATATATGCAAACAAACTTTTGTTTATCAGTGGCCACCAACGCTCCCTCTAAGCTGTGGAGTCTTGAGAGCAAAAATTCTACTTTGTGCGCTACTGGCATTAAAGTTGTGAGCGAGCGATTTGATGACTGCATAAATTAGTTTGCTCTGGAGCCCTCCTTCCTGAGCTGAGACAAAAATGTGTGAGCTGGAGGCTAAAAAACTGTCAGCTAGCTCACACTAACTCAGCTTAGAGGGAACACTGGCTGGAAACCCTTTTTCCAGGCATGGCCCATTATGGGGCAGATACTCTGTAATAGCCACTCTCAGGGTGCATTCAGACGTGCCGTTTGATTTGGTGTCGTGACAGTTCAGCAACGGATTTTATCTGCACGATCACACAGTCAACATCTGCTTCCCGTCCCCAGCCATTGGTTTCCGGCTCAAAACTGCTTTCACCTGGAGTATTTTGTTACCAGGTCCCAAAGTGGTGTTTTCTCAGCTCTCCCGTTTAAAGCCGCATTTTCCCCCTGTGTGATCGCTCCTCTGGTGTCAAGCCACTTCCAGTTTAAACCCCCTCCCCACTCAAAAGCTGCCCGAGGCTTCCGCTTTTTGGTCGCCATTTTTTTTTAGCATCTGCGGTGCGCGCATAGGCAGAGCTCCCCCACCGCATTTAGAAAACCGACATTTAAGCGGTCACTTGTTTTAGAGTTTAGATGAGTTTGGGATCTCACGGAGGCCATTTTTGGGTCAAACGTTTAAAGGGAAGTCTTTTGTCGAAGGGGTTGGATTGATTCGCCCTGGTGGTTCTCTGTGCATGCGCCATGGTAGTTTCGCCCCCTCCCTCTACAGAGGGGCACCTATGAGCATGCGCAAACTGAGAAAAAAATAAAAAAACCCACCGACACATGCTCCCGTGCGTCGGTAGTGTAGACGCCGGGGAGCGACGTGACTGTGCGGTGAGGCGGGAGGTAAGTGTGATTGCAATTATCCTGATTAAATATAATCTGGTTAGAACCGGAGCAGTTTAACCCGCTCTCAGCACGCCGTCTGACCGCACCCTGAGTCTTAGGGTACAATCAGATGGGCTGTTTGACCCAGTGTTGTCACTTCTCTCTACCAGATTTAACATGTGTGTCCAGACAGCAACCTCTGTCTTCCATTCCCCAGTAGTTGGCCCCCTGTCCTCCCAACACTGGAGAAAGTCCAGTATTTACGGATCCAATTGTTTTCACCACGCATTTCCAGCCATCTGATTTGTCCATTGCGGGCTCAAGTCGTTTGGGAGGTCTGTGGCTTCCGCTCCCCGACTGCCATTTTTTCCTCACAGTTAGCGATATGCTCATAACCACATACTTGCCCTTGGTGAATAAGCAGTTCTGCACATGCGCAAAGTAGACTTTAAAATGCTCTGCGGTGACCGCGCAGCAGCAGTGTGATTGGTCGACCACGAGGTGAGGCAGGATTAGGGTGGAGTGTCTGGTCAAAGCTCTCCAGAACAAATCCTTCGAGAGAAATCTGAGGTGCAGCCAGACCACGCCAAGCCTGTCGTCTGACCGCAGCCTTAGAGACACTTCACACAAGACAAAATTCCCACGGACAGCCAGCCTGGTGTACCAACTCTGTCAGGCAGCACACAGCAGAGACAAGGTGAGGAACGAAGGAGCGACAAAATTAAGAAAGGATCAACAGAGACTATTGGAAAATGCTCACTAACATTTATCATAGGTCTCCATTGATCTTCTGCAAATAGTGTTGCTGTTCCTTTCCTAAGCTTGTGGAGACAAGCATCCAAGCGTGATGCTGGTTAACACTGCAGTGCTTTCAACAGAACACGCAATGGAACACCCCAAGTGTGTGTTCTACTGAAGCAATGCAGTGCGGACAGAACAGGGGAAAGGGGGCAAAGTAGACCCTGAGATTGCATACCTAAAGGGGCACATTTTCCAGGGTCAATCCCATTCCCCACCACTGTCGACCTTAATGCTGTGTGACGGTGGCCCCCACTGCAACACAAGGAGGTCGGGCTGCCTCTGGGAAGATCCCCCTTTCCTTTGGTAGCTCTCTGGAGGTGGTGGGGCAAGACAAACCAGGTGGGAGCTCCATCCTGGGCCACCGCTGACACTGGGATAGAGGTCCCAGTGAGGCTCTGCTGGCTGCGCTTAAGTGACCTCATGCAAAGTAATAGCTAGCATGCAAATAGGCTTAACTGGCATAATTTACAAAGCTTATGCAATTCAGTTGTTCATGACTGTTTGTGTTATTAGGAGGCAAAAACTGACTTTAAAAACAGATAATAACTTAAAAATAAGACTGCAGAGTAACCTCTAGTGTGGTAGTGTGTCAGCAGGCAAAGGATTCAGTATTTTAGCTGCTGAGCTTTAAAGGGTCTTCTTCGTGCAGAACTCCATCAACCTTTTCTTCAGGTTGACCATGAAGGCTATGAGCCTACCCTCACTGCCTTTAAGAACATAAGAAGAGCCCTGCTGGATCAGGCCAGCGGTCCATCTAGTCCAGCATCCTGTCTCACACAGTGGCCAACCAGCTCCTCTGGAGGTCCAACAACGAGGCACAGAGGCCGAGGCCTTCATAAGAACACAGGAAGAGACCTGCTGGATCAGACCAGTGGACCATCTACCAGTGGACCATTTAAGTGCGCGGACTCTAATCTGGGAGAACCGGGTTTGATTCCCCACTCCTCCACTTGCACCTGGCTGGATGGCCTTGGGCAAGCCATAATTCTGGCACAGCTCTTTTTGAAAAAGAGGAGCCTCTGTCACTCAGCCCCACCTACCTCACAGGGTGTCTGTTGTGGGGAGGGGAAGGGAAAGGAGTTTGTAAGCCGCTCTGAGACTCCTTTGGGTAGTGAAGGGTGGGGTATGAATCCAATCTCCTCCTCTTCTTCTTCTTCTTCTTCACACAGTGGCCAAACAGTTCCTCCAGAAGGCCAACAACAGGTCACAGAGGCCAAGGCCTTCCCCTGATGTTGCCTCCTGGCACTTTCCACACTACTCCAGTCTTATCATGGAACTGGGAACTGCTGACTTACAGCAGCCAATGCTGACTTACAGCTGTGGGTTTTTGAGTGCATCTGTTGGTTTGTGGATAATTCCACGAGTGCAATTCCAATTGGAAATGTGGATCGTAATCTCACCCACCCCCAGGTTTCTAGTTTTAACTTCTATGAAGCTCAACTGCTAAAACTGTAAAGACAGCTTGTAAACTGCGCAGACATATATCAGGTGTAATTATGAAATAACACAACATGCAACGAAGTTCTAGAAACTAACCAGGGAGAGATCCAGACAGTGAGCTCGGGTGAGGCACGTAGCCCAGAGGTACGGAAGCCGGTCCGTGCACCACGTAGTCATTGGTCATGGTTTCACCGTCCCCCTTCATGCGTGGGCACAGCACCCTCTGGCACACAAAGTACATAGCACCAACCACAAAAACAGTCAGGATCACGCCAATGATGGAGCCGATCGTATTGCTGGCTTGTGGGGCAGGTTCCTCTGTCGTGTCTGAGACCAAGCAGAAAAAGCAAGAGAAATCAAATGTGCGTCTTTCACAGATTTGGGTTCTAGAGCCCTTTCCTGATGCTGCCGCTGGAAGATTCCACCCCTGCACAAAACTAAGGGAAGAAGGGAGATGTGAGGGAAATATCTGCTCACAGTTATGGTGAGAAGGGGAGGAGAAGGTAAGAGTAACACAACCAGGGGTCATTTCCTGTGGGAGCGCATAGGAGCGGAGCTCCGGCAGTAAGGGGCCCAGGGGGCGGGCACATGCAACAAGCCCCACCCCCTGCTCCCAGCAGCCCTCAGTTGGGCCACAAGGAGCAAGAAACAGCCAGGTAAGTTGCAGAGTCCCCCCCCCCCACCGCGACCCACCTTCAGGTATAAGCTCTCCCTCCTCTGTGAGGACAGATCTGCACATCACCCCCCAAAAAGCTAGCAATCCAAAACAGTCCAGTGGAGCCTGAGCAGTGGGTGTTGCCTTCTGACACCCTTCTGGGGATGTCAGGGGGTGTGGCATATGCAAATAAGTTAAGCTAATAAGTTATGATAATGAGCTCCTGCACCTCTTTTTCTACGAAATGACCCCTGAACACAACCATACACTTGGGAGGAGACAGATTCATGGCAGCTGAGAACAGGGAGAGAGCAGGAGAAATGATGACGATCTAGTAGAGGAAAGTAAAAGCTCTCGTAGGTGTTATATATTGGCTATGGAAAAGCTACCAAAATGGTACCCCACAGTTGTACCACACGGAACAATCCACAGCATGGCAATGCCTGCATCAGACGGAAGGCTCTGTTGTCCCACCCTGTCATGGAGGCGGAGTCTGACCGCAGAATGCTTCCACACACGTGGTAGGCAGGGCCTTCGGCTATGGCGGCAAAGAACCTGCCACGGAGATGCTGTTTTCAGTGGCACCCCCGCAGTCAGAACAAAGTGTGCGGTTTGCACACCAGACTTTTCAACAAAGCCTGTGCATCCCCAGCTTGAAGGAATGCCCAACAGCAAAATGGAAAAATACCCAAAGCCCTCCGGCTGAGGCTGTCTGTTCCAGGGGTCCCCAACATAGTGCCTGCGGGTGCCATGGCAACTGCCAACATCCTTCCTGGTGCCCACCAAGAGTGTTGAGAAAGTGGGTTGGGTTGGCTGTGCAGATTTTTAAAAACATCGCCCTGGCAACAGCTGGCACCCACAGCACAAGGATCTTCACTGTGTGACTGGAAGTCGGCTGCAGCAGCAGCCGCCATTTTATGGCTGCCCCCCCCTCCGGCGGCACTCACTGCTGTGCCTCAGAGTTCCATATGTGCCCACAGGCCCAAAAATGTTGGGGACCCCCGGCTTCATCTGTTCCTGGAGAACAGAGGCAGAAAAGGCATTCTTTGGAATCCTGGGCCATTTCATTTAGTCAGCTGACGCCAACCAGCGTAAAGCTCCATGTCATCCTCTCTGATCCACAGGCAAGAGGGGTTTTGAGCTGGGCTGAAACAGCAGCTGCAGCGCACACTTTCATACTTACAGCAGCCCTGTTCATCAGAGTTGTCACTGCAGTCCAAGTTGTGGTCGCATTTCTTGTTTTTCCCAATGCACTGCCCACTGGCACACCGGAACTGGTCAGACAGACAAAGCACTGGAGGGGAGGAAAAGCAGATCCGTGGTCATTCGGTGTCAGGGATTATAAGAAGAAGTCGCATATGCGATACGATGAAACCCTGGCACTGGGAAATCACAGCGCCATCCTAGACAGAGTTATACCCTGCTAAGTCCAATGAAATGGAGCTGCGGTGGCTCAAGTGGTTAAGACACTGAACTGCAGGCTGTGGAAGGTCGGTAGTTCAGCAGTTCGAGACCCAAGTGTGCCGCATGACAGAGTGAGCTCCCGTCTCTAGTTCCAGCTCCTGCCAACCTAGCAGTTCGAAAGCAAGAAATTTCAAGTAGATAAATAGGTACCACTTTGGTGGGAAGGTAACAGCGTTACGTGCGCCTTGGTGTTTAGTCATGCCGGCCACATGACCACGGAAACGTCTTCGGACAGCGCTGGCTCTTCGGCTTTGAAACGGAGATGAGCACCGCAACCCTAGAGTCGGACTCGACTGGCTTTCGAGCAAGGGAACCTTTACCTTTACCTTTAAGTCCAATGAAATCAGTGGGCTTAAAACAGTGTAACTGGTGCTTAGGATGACACTGCAAGGAAGAAAGTCAAGGCCATTTCACCTGAACAGCATGGAAACCCAAAGCACTTAGGGCCCTGGTGGGCCATTGGTCTTAGCAGTGAGCCTTTCAGAATGCACAGGAAGGGAGGTGATGGATGAAGCACCTTGCCAGAAACCCCCTCTGCGCCTCTTTTCATGCCCTTAAAACGAGATAGAGAGACAGAGACAGAGAGAGAGACAGAGACACAGAGCGCAGTTCAGAGTACACTGGCACAGGGTTCTTGAAGGTAGATTGAGGGATGAAGTGACCACTGCAGGCCAGGAAGAGTGGACTTCTCCCTCTCCCTCGTGTGCTTGGTTTCCTATCTCTCCCCCAATATTTCAGGAAAACCACAGAGGAAGAAGGGAGAGAGCAGTGACAAGTATGAGTGTCCGAAGAGCACACCTCACCCCCTCTCAATCAGTCTGAGGGCTGACCTGGGTGAAGAAATCGGCTTTCTGAGACACAAATCATTTAAACACAGAAGCAACCGGATTCAGAGCAGGTGTGTGCAAGAAGGAAGACACGAAGCGCTTGTTTGTCTAAACATTTTCAGCTGGATTCTTTAACGCTAAAAAGGAAACTGGTTCAATCATGAAAAATAATCTGATATCCATTTCCATTGGTCTCAGTGGAACATGGATTTCCAGGTGTACCTACCCCACCATATTAGGCCGAGGGTAGCTCAGCCCCCCGCCCCAACCCATCTCGGTACATACAGTGCTTCCCGCCCCAGCCTGGTTTCTATAGTAGAAATCAGCTAAGCTGAAAGCACCAGAGCAAGACAGGGGATGGGTCTGGATTTAGCTTCTCAGACCCTGAACTAGCAGTTCAGATGGGCTGCCTATTGTCAGAGAGGGGGAGAACCCAGACCTTAGCCTCCATCCCCTTCAAAACCGCAACGCTGAACCCTGCCTACCAGCTATTTTTATTTATTTACTGTCTAGCCTCCCCTTCTCACTGAGACGCAAGGGGCATTCCACAGTGTAAAACAATGCAATCAATCTAATAAGCAATGCAATAGTACTCTGATAAGAAACAGCACAAAAAAAGTATCAGACATGATATGTCAAGCGATACAGAAATGAAATTTACAAAAGTAGAAAAACAATGCAGCTACTACAAGAAAACATACATTCCTTGATGCCCTGCAAGGTATGCGGGCTGTGAAGAGGTACCAATGCGTGATGAAATACAGGAAGGGAAGTATTCTAATGGCCACTGGCTGGGACTTCAGTATCCTGCATCCCTCCACGCTCTTTCCCTTTGATTAACAAAGTCAGAGCAAATTATGGACAAGAATTATGAAAATTTGCAGGATTAAGTAAAGCAAGGATTTGGGCAAAAAGTGACTCAATATCCATTATTTATAGAGGTTGTAGAATTTAATCTTCCTCTCAGGACAAAAATTGTATTACCTGGGTGCAGAGCATGCCTAGTTTGAGTGTAAGCTTTGCGCTCTCCCTCCCTTCCCAAAGCCGTGACTGCCATGCGTCCGAATTATCTACCATACCTTCACAGCTCTTCTCATCAGAGCTGTCCTGGCAATTGGCCTCCCCGTTGCACTGAAGGCTGCTGTCGATGCACTGCCCGCTCTCACACTGGAACTGGGCTTCTGAGCACACAGGGCAGTTCTTCTCGTCGCTGTCATCCTCGCATTCCGTAAACCCGTCACAGCGCCAGACGACGGGGATGCAGTCAATCTCTCCCGTGAAACACGTGAACTGTTGCGGGGAACACGTTGGCGGTTCTGTAACCCAAAGAGCCAAGGACTGAACAACTGTCTTAACAAGTGGCACGTCTCTCTAGAAAGGGAAGACTCGTAAGAACATAAGAGAAGCCATGTTGGGTAAGGCCAGTGGACCATCCAGTCCAGCACTCTGTGTCACACAATGGCCCAAACCAAGTACCATCAGGAGGTCCACCAGCGGGGCCAGAACTCCAGAAGCCCTCTCACTGTTGCCCCCCAAGCACCAAGAAGACAGAGCATCACTGCCCCAGACAGAGCGTTCCATCTATACCTTGTGGGACATAGCCAATGATGGACCTCTGCTTTATATGTTTATCCAATCCCCTCTCTCTTTTTTTAAATAACATTTTTTTATTTTGTAGAACAGCAATAAACATACAAAGCATTTAACACTTAACTACCATAGAGCAAGACTTAGCTATAAAGTAACATTTAGAAAATACTTATTTGGTTACATACGATGAAATACTTCATAGTACTTTGAAGGAACTGTGAATTTAGAGGGCACAGTATTAAACACGAACTCTAGAAAGGGAAACCATTTCAAGTGAAGGTGCGGTTCCTTATGAGGAATACTGGCTGTGGCAATTACATCAGATATTTTATCCATGATATAGTAGTCCCATATTTTCAAACGCCATGAAGATAGCAGCAGTTTATTAGGGGGCTTCCAGCTACCGGCTATAACCACTTTAGCAACAGTAAGCAATACCGAAATGAGTTCCTGTTTAAGTTTAGGGATAAGGGGATCATTCCAAAGATCTAAAAGTATAAGTTCAGGTTGCAATGGTACCAAATAGCCTGTAATATTTTTTTATTGACACAATTACCTTGGACCAGAACTGCTGAACAGGAATGCACGACCACCAACAATGATAGGATGTACCTTGTTCACCACAAGAGCGCCAGCAGGGTGGGGAGTTTGAATTGGACATTTTGTGAAATTTCGTCGGAGTGAAAGGCCCATCTAGTCCAACACTCTGTCACACAGTGGCCAAAAATACCAGGTGCCATCAGGAGGTCCACCAGTGGGGCCAGGACATTAGAAGCCCTCCCACTGTTGATCCCCCCCCACTTGCCCCAGAGCCCCTATCTATACTTTATGGCTAATAGCCACTGATGGACCTCTGCTCCGTATGCCTATCTAATTCCCTTTTGAAGCCGTCCATGCTTGTAGCCACCACCACGTCCTGTGGCAGTGAATTCCATGTGTTAATCACTCTTTGGGTGAAGAAGTACTTCCTTTTATCCGTTCTAACCCGACTGCTCAGCAATTTCATGGAGTGCCTACGAGTTCTTGTATTGTGAGAAAGGGAGAAAAGTACCTCTTTCTCTACCTGCTCTTTCCCATGCATAATCTTGTAAACCTCAATCATGTCACCCCTCAGTCGTCTTTTCTCCAAGGTACCATCTGGTACTTTGGAGGTACCATCTGGTAAGAATTTTATAACTTTGAAGTTGAATATTTAAGGACTGGGAGCGTAGTGATGGTGATGACCAGATCTTATATCCCAGTCTGATGATGTGAGAGTGGTGTCACAGTCAGTTTGCCAAGCCTCTTGGTATCGTAAAGGTTTTGTTGATTGGGAAAGGAGTAGTTCTTTGTAGATTAGAGAAATGTAACTGGTAAATGAGGTCTGGTTGAGTTTCAGGAGTCGTTCGAAAGAGGTAAGTGGTCTGCTGAGATTTTAATGTTTCTTCAAAGAGTCGATCAGGTGAGTAACTTGATTATATTCTAACCACGGTAAAGAACAGTTATATTTACTATCTAGAAGGTTTTTCGCTTTGACTGAGTTGTTTGAAATGATAGTATAGATATTGTCGATTTGGTTTGTTTTCCACAGTGCGTAGGCTGATAGTGCTTGTCCAGGAATAAACCATGACATGTTGGTGAATGTTGCCATAGGTGAAATAGATGGAGCTAAGGTATTTTTCCACTTATCCCAGGTTGTCATTAGAGTGGAAAGAAAAAAGTTCTGGTGAAGCGATGGTGATCTATTCTGGCTGGCTTCCCATATCTGAGATTGGAATGGAGCTTGGGATAGGTAAGATCCTTCAATAAGTTTCCAATCAGTATGGAAGGAGGTGTTGTAAAACTTTAGCATGCCTAACAATATAGTTGTGTTGTGGTATAGAAGCAGATCAGGGAGGGCTAAGCCACCTAATTTTTGAGGTCTTCTTATAGTGTCATAAGAGACTCTATGTAGTGCTGAGTTCCATATCTATTTGGTGGTCAAAGTTTTCCAAAGGCTGAATGAGTTAATCATTTTAGTTGCCCTTTTCGGCACTTTTTCCAATGCTATAATATCTTCTTTTGAGGAGCAGTGACCAGAACTGCACACAGTATTCCAAATGAGGCCACACCATTGATCTATACGGGGGCATTATGATACTGGCTGATTTGTTTTCAATCTCCTAATAATCCCCAGCACAGCATTTGCCCTTTTCACTGTATTTTTGGAAGAGGCTTTGTTCGAATGAACCAAATCCGCAAGTTCATTTGACTGTAGATGTGCACTGATGGACTTGGCTACCAGAGCTACTAGGTGAATTGTAGTTTACCTGAATGGAAGACCCAATCCCTAATGTGTGCATTTCAGTATCAGAATTGAGCTGAACTGACCAAAGCCTCCCTCCTCTTCAAACACTACAAGCTTATTGTCACTGTTTGTGTCTGTTTGCCCTTTGGCCTCTTCATGCAACAAACACTGCCTGTTTTTCATCGCGTTCCTGCTTTAAGGGGTACGGCTGTGCTGAATGCCTGGAAATGAGCCGGCTGCCAAGTCTGTAATAGGCTACTGCAATTTGATACCCAGTTTATAGTTTGGTATGCTCAGAGCTGCTCCATACTCTTAAGAGATGTGACTTTTTCCAGAAGCTGGCTGATTCAATTCATGCAGTGATCTGCAAACTTAGAAAATTACCTTCAAGGTCATTTTTGGTTGGCATACCCCCAACATATTCTTCATCGATCCACGTCAAATTGACCTGGCTTCACTGCCTGCATGTCCATATGCAGAAGCCCGTACAAATTAAAACAGACATTGTGGCTGGTTTGCTATCTCAGATCAGCAAGGACCCGAGTCACTTAGCATCAGGGTGGGAAAATTTTCACAGGCGTCTCAGAAAGCACCGACTTCCCTCCCCCCTTTCCCTTCCCAATTCTGCCGACTCTTATTAGTGAGTCCCTTTTTGTCTTCAGTTTTCACAACTACCACCTTCAGTGCAATCTGAAGACATGTTCCCAAAGAGACATTACATTCCAATGTTCTTTAATAATTCTATATGAAAACATAGAAAAGGATACAATGCACAGCAGATGGATCCACTGTGACTCAAGGTCTAGCATTCGCTCAGGAAGAATTCAGTCTGCTCCTTCAAGTCAGTTATGGCTCTCTCAGAGCAGCTGTTTGCACCTCCTTAACAGGGAGGACCCAGACGGTTACCATGGGCCTCATGCCCGAGAGGTGGAGACTCCCCCCCCCCCCGCAGCCTAGCACACTATCCAGAAAAAACACAGCTGGACTACGCTAGTAGTTATTCCAGTTGTTTAATTATCCTGCACAGAACTTTGGACCACTGTCAAGCTGATGAATAAAAGCTCACCTGCAATTCACACAAACAAACCTTTCCAGTTCAGTACCAGCCTGAGAAACTCCACACTCAAAGGAGACACAACAGAAACTCTGAAGTGGCCCAGCAACGTATCCTAGCTTAGTGCCTGGACTTTGGCTCTCGTTTCTTTGCCACGAGCAAGAGGAGAGATCAGGAGTGGTCTGTGGCGTGTGCCATCTCCTTCCTTCCCTTTCTGTCTAGAAGTCTTAATTATGACTTAGTGCACCTCGATTCGAGTCCAGTAGCACCTCAGAGACCAACGAGATTATTGGGCTATTGGCCCAGTCCAACACTCTGTCACACAGTGGCCAAAAATACCAGGTGCCATCAGGAGGTCCACCAGGGGGGCCAGGACATTAGAAGCCCTCCCACTGTTGTCCCCCCCCCCCCAAGCACCAAGAATACAAAGCATCACTTGCCCCAGAGTCCCTATCTATACCTTGTGGCTAGAAGCCACTGTTGGACCTCTGCTCCATATGCTTATCTAATTCCCTTTTGGAGCTGTCCATGCTTGTAGTCACCACCACTTCCTGTGGCAGTGAATTCCATGTGTTAATCACTCTTTGGGTGAAGAAGTACTTCCTTTTATCCGTTCTAACCTGACCGCTCAGCAATTTCATTGAGTGCCCACGAGTTCTTGTATTGTGAGAAAGGGAGAAAAGTACTTCTTTTTCTACCTGCTTTATCCCATGCATAATCTTATAAACCTCAATCATGTCACCCCTCAGTCGTCTTTTCTCCAAGCTAAAGAGCCCTAAGCTCATTAATGAACAAGTTAAAAAGCAGTGGACCAAGTACTGATCCCTGTGGTACCCCACTGCTTACCCCCCTCCACTGGGAGAACTGCCCATTTATACTCACTCTCTGTTTTCTATTAATTAGCCAGTTTTTGATCCATAAAAGGACTTGTCCTTTTATCCCATGATTTTTGAGCTTACTTATGAGCCTTTGATGAGGAACTTTATCAAAAGCTTTCTGGAAGTCAAGGTAAATAATATCTATTGGATCCCCCTTGTCCACATGTTTGTTCACCCCCTCAAAGAACACTAATAGGTTAGTGAGACAAGATCTTCCCTTACAGAACCCATGTTGAGTCTGCCTCAATAGGTTTTGTTCATCTATGTGCCTACTAATTCTTTCCTTAATAATGGTTTCCACCAATTTACCCGGTATCGACGTCAGACTGACTGGCCTGTAATTTCCCGGATCTCCTCTGGAACCCTTTTTAAAGATGGGAGTGACATTAGCTACCTTCCAGTCCTCAGGAATGGAGGCAGATTTTAAGGAAAGATTACATATTTTTGTCAGGAAATCCACAAGTTCACATTTGAGTTCTTTCAGAACTCTCGGATGTATGCCATCTGGGCTTACGAGAGTCAAAGAGCCAAAGATATCTGGCCGGCCTCGGCCAGGGCCAGGGCTTTCTCAGCCTTGGCCCCAGCTCGGTGGAACTCTCTGCCGAATGACATCCGTGCCCTGTTTGATCTATTAAAGCTCCGCAGGGCGTGAAGGCAGAGATGTTCCGCCGGGCCTTTGGTTGAGGCCAGTGACGGTTCCTTTACATCTGCCTCCTTCCCCTCCCCCAGCAGGAAAATCTGAACGCTAAATATGCCATCTGTTTAAATATTTATGCTGAATGTTTTAATAATACTGAATTTTGTAGTTTTAACTGGTTTTAAAATTGTGTTATGTTGTAAACCGCCCTGAGCCCCACGTAAGCGGGGAAGGGCGGTTAAGAAATTGAAACAAACAAACAAACAAACAAATAAATAAATAAAACGCCCTTCTTTGACTCTCAAAAGCTGACACCCTAAAACTCTTTTTGGTCTCTAAGGTCCTACAGGACGAGTCCAGCTATTCTATGGCAGACCAGCATGGCGGCCCACTGAAACTATGAGCTTAGTGCTGTATCTGTCTAGTACACTTTTATCTCACCCGTCCACTAAGGAGCTCAGGGCAGCCTATATCATTCCCTCATCCCCATTTTCCTCACAGCAACCTGAGAAGTTCGTGACGGAGCCATGTCACCCAACCAGCTTCTAGCCTCAACACTGTAAACATTTATACCGCACTGACACTAGCCTTACCTCCACATGAGAGTTCATCCTGAAGCAGGACTAAATGCATCGGGCAGGAGCATCGTGTGGTCCCATCACCTTTCACAATACAAATGTGTGAGCATCCGCCATTATCTTGGGAACACGGGTGCTGCCCTGCCAAGCAACAGAAGAGGGGAGAAAGGATGTGTTGAAACCATTGTCATACACACACACACACACAAAAGAGAGATGGCCCGCCATTAGTGCTTCTCACACTGTGCTCTGGGAAACTCTGGGCCTCTCCTGAAGAACCGTGAGCACATTCCCTTGGGCCTGCTCTGTTATTATTTGGCAGACTGCTTGTGCCTTAGGCTCTGCTTTCATTGTCTCCTGGCAAGAAAGGACAGTTTTGGAACACTGATAACTGATGCTATGCAAGGGGGGGGGGAGTTTATGCTTTGGGGGCTTATAAATATTTTTTAAAATAATAAATTTAAAAATCCACTTCCCTGAGAAAACAACAACAACAATGCTTTGTTGCCTTTCCACAGAAGCACCTCAGCAGGGCAGTCAAACATAAATAAAACAGCATTCCTGACCAAGGCCCAAGAACAAGAAGAAGAGGAAGAGAGAAGAAGAAGAGATTGGAGTTATACCCCGCCCTTCACTCGGAGTCTCAGAGCGGCTTACCAACTCCTTTCCCTTCCCCTCCCCACAACAGACACCCTGTGAGGTGGGTGGGGCTGAGAGAACTCTGACACAAACTGCTCTTTTTCAAGGACAGCTGTGCCAGAGCTTGTGACTGACCCATGGTCACATCAGCAGGTGCAAGTGGAGGAGTGGGGAATCAAACCCGGTTCTCCCAGATTAGAGTCCGCACACTTAACCACTACACCAAACTGGGTCTCACTCACTTGAAAACAAGAACTTGTAAGTCAGTCAGACAATGTGTACTGCTTTCTCCAGAATATAGGCTTAGGCTCTTTTTCAGGGGGAACACGCTGGAACTGAGTTCCGGAACCTCTTCGACAACATTCTTTTAAAAATGCGTAAAAGTTCATGAGTTTTCGTATACATATTGAAAACTTCATTTCCCTCTTGAGAGTTCCCGCACCTCTTTTTCAAAAAAACAAACAAACAAACAAAAAAACCCTGGTCTTATTTATTGCATTCACACCCTGCCCTATTTTTATGAGCGCAAAGCAGCAAGCAGGAGGAGACCCCTCCATCCACGGCCATATCCAGGCCTATGTAGCCTCAGCAAGGATGCTGCCTCATGGACCGGGCCTAAGGAATTGGAGTGGTGCGGATCTCCTGATCCACGGTGTGCAGACAAGGGGCCGAAAGCCCTTCAATGCCAACGCCACGAATCGCTCCACTTTCCCTTCTCTGTCCGGCTTTGTGGTACTTACTGTACTCCTGCATGTTGAGTTCTTTAACAGCATGGATATCGCTGAGCTGAGCAATGCGAGCCTGAACTTTCGTACGCCCTTCCCGGCCAGTCATGTCGATTTTCTCAATCATTTGTTGATGCCGATCTATCCAGTAGAGCCTGTTTTCAAAGACAGTCAGTCCTACAGGCTGCAAGATGTTGGAATCTTCTAGAACTATCCTATTGGCACCTTTAAAAAGGGGGGGGAGGGGAGATTGCCAGGATTATTTTCCAAGAACTTACTTCGTGTTCACTTTTTAAATACTTGGATACTTAGCTGAAAGCTGCTCCCAAGTTACACATCCAGACCTCATAGTAATATTAAACTCCTACATGCTGTTCAGAATCATTCAGCCACCACTGGTCTGTTCAGGAAAGCACTGTCTGCCCTGCCTGGCAGTGGCTCTCCAGGTTTTTCATGTTGCCTAAGACCTGACTGGACCTTTTAATGGGACGTGCAAGGGATTGGGTCTGGCCTTCTGTATGCCAAGCAAAGCCATGGCCCCTCCCCTCCACAGCATCAGTGTTTACGGAAAAGGATTTTGTGCCATTTGGATGTGGGATTCACGACTGACGGGTGCATTTTGATGCCGGAACAACCTTCCCAGTGAGGAGCCCCCGGCCCCTCACTCTCCATCTTCAGGAAGTAGTTGAAAACAGTTGCACTGAGGACTGCATTTGATTTTTTTAGTTTATTTAGTTTTCATTCACTGGCAGTCCTAACTGGAGTTTTTAAAATTGTGACCTTCTATGTGTTTTTATCATTGTTGTTTTATTCATACTCTTTAATGGAGTTTTTAAATCATTGTTTCATTTATACTGTAGGCTGTCTTGAGTTCTGCAAGGGAATGGCTTATAAACATTTTAAACGAACAAATAAATAGATTAGATTAGACATGGAGGAAAACCGAGGGTTTGCTTTGTACGATCTCAAAACAACAACATCCAGTGAGAGAAATAACCAGAAAAAAAAATTAAAACTAGTCAATTAGGGCTGGGATCCTGGACACCGTTGGTTGTCACCCCGAAATTTCTCCTCCTCCTACAGGCACCAAAACATTAGGGAAGGGAGAGGGAAGAAGAAACAGCCTCTACTCCTTCACCGCCCCCTAATGTTGCCAGGTCCTGACCAGTGCTCCCTCTAAGCTATAGAGTCTTGTGAGCAAAAATTCTACTTTGTGAGCTACTGGCATTAAAGTTGTGAGTAATTTGGCTCCTGCATACATTAGTTTGCTCTGTAGCCATCCTTCCTGAGCTAAGACAAAAATGTGTGAGCCGGAGGCTAAAAAACTGTGAGCTGGCTCACACTAACTCAGCTTAGAGGGAACACTGGTCCTTACCTTTCCCTGCCAAGGGACTTGGGGTGTGTGTGTGCCGGGGACGACGACTCCCCAACGTGATGACATCATGCATAAATGATGTCATCACGTTGGGGATGCAACCCCTTGGCAGGCGCCAGTGACACCCACTCACAAGAAACCATTTAAAGGGAAGTTTCCTTTTAAATGGTTCCTTGCAAGCAGGGCTGGCTGCCCACCTGTGCCTGACTTCCAAGTGCCAATCAGCCATAGCCCTGAGCCCGTTCGCGGGGAGGGCGGGGTATAAATACAATAAAATAAATAAATAAATAAATAAACAGGGCCCGTTGACATTACCATCAATGACGCCGACTTCCGGTACGGCGCATCGACGAGCGGGGGAGCGTTCGTTTCGCTCCGTCCTGTCTCGACCCACCAGCGCTCTTTTTGAGCCTCCCAGCATTGGGAGAGCTCGACCGGCGCTCTCTGACAGAGTGCTGGGGCAGGGGGCTTTGTTGCTGGCCCCTCCCGCGATTCGGCAAAGCGGGGGGGTGACCAGTAATGCCTCGAAGCGGGAGCGTGGAAGGGGAAGAACATGGCTTCCATGCTCTTCCAAGACGCAGCCACCCGGCGTTTTTAAATTTGTTTAGTTTTGTTTTGAGGAGAGGAAATGACACTTCACATTGAAAAGAAGAGTGTTATACCTCCGTGAATTTCCCTTACTATATGGACAAATGGCCGTGAGGATTTGTAATACGGGAAAAAACAAGGAAACCGGAAGAGGCGAGAAGGGGGTAAGGGAGAGACAATTTTTTTTTACCATGGATTACTACTGTCAATATTACACTTAAATGGAGAACTTGGTGCAAAGTAAAAACCCTGGAAAAATGCAAATATAAACATGCTTAAAGTTTATCTGTGTTGAGGTGTTGGAGAGAGGACGGAAAGAAAAAATGGAGGCGCTAGACGCTAATGAGAAGTTAGACCAAGAGACTAAAAGTTGCGATCCCATGTGGGAGCAAATACAAGAATCGCTGTTAAAAGAAGTGAACTTAATTTACAAACTGGCTTTTGAAAATTTATTTAAAGACTTGCAAAGTTTAATTTTGGAAGCGGAGATTAACAACGAACAAATACAAGGACCTCAACAACAGGCTGAAATAAAGAGAACAGAACAGGAAAGAGACGTAGAGGCTACTCAACCAATAAGCACAGAAGAGGAGACACAGAAGGAGGAAACCCCCAAGGGGGAGCTGGAACTCCAAGGAAAGTTGAAATTACGAGGAGGGAAGAAAGGTTTGCTAGATCGCTTTAGAAGGAAAAAGAAGAGAGTGACAAAAAGAAAAAAATTGGAAAAAGGAGAAAGGAAACCAAATAAGCTCAAACAATCAAATATACATGAAAAAGAAAATGTGGAAAAAGAAATGGAATATACTTTACAGGAGTACAAGAATTTGCGTCATCTGGAAGAAAATGCAAGAAATCAAGAATAAGGAACTGGAATTTAGTGTTTTTGTTATGATGGCTGACTATTAGTGTGACTTAAAAATATTCCCTGGTTTATAGAGGTCTATTGCGGAATATAAAAAGAGGATTGCAAGGGTAAAGTATGAACTTGAAGCTGCTACCTGATTTTTCTTTAAAAATAATTGTTAAATGAAATTTGTAGATGTTATAAAAAGTAGGATTTTGAGTTAAGGTTGTGAAGATATGGGTGTTGGGTATGATGTTATAGGTTAAAAGGAATTGGAATTTGGTGTTTTTGTTTTGAAGACTTATTATCTGGTGTGATTTAAAAGTATTCTTTGGTTTTTAGAGATTTAGTGAAGTGTGGAATATAAAAAGATGGTTGCAAGGGTAGAGCATAAATTGAAAGTGGTTGCTTGATCCCTCATTAAAATAATTGCCAAAGGATGTGTGTAGCTGTTATAAAAAGTAGTATTATGAGTTAAGGTTGTGGAGAATGGTATGATTAAAATTTGGCTAGGGAATTTATGTTCAGGAATAGAATGAGGATGGTAAAAAAACAGATAAAGAATAAATTTAAAATATGCGCCTATGTAATTGAAATGAAATTGATTATAAGCATTAGCAATATCATATTGATTTAGATGGTTTATGAGCACTATATGTAATATATTAATATATAAATTAAATTTGTAAGGGTTGGTGTTTTTGTTTGGATAGCTGACTAATTTGTGTGATTTAAAATCAAATTTGCTAGGGAAACCAAATTGGGGATTAGAGCACCAGGTAGGAGTTATGAATTGAAGTAACTTGGTAGGTAAAGGGCAGTAGCGGGAGAGTTCTATGTAGGTTGTTGTAAGAATATAGTGGTTTACTATTTCGCCCTGAGAATGAAAGGTGATGATCAAAGTGCTTAAGACTAATATATAGGTTACTGTGCTGTACAACCAAACCTGGTTATGCTATGTATAGTTGGGACTAGTATGGCTTGATGTTGGTTTAATGAAGAAAAGGAATTTAATGGGATCTGATGTTGATTAACTACGTGATCAATAAAGGAGAAAGATGAAATGTGAAAAATTTAAATAGATGTATTAAGGGTTGATGTATCAACGTACTAGGAATTATGGTAGAATAATAGAGAGGTACTAGATCAGAACAGTTGGTAAAGTCTTTGGGTAATGCAACTACACAGTATGGGCAAGAAACTAGGTAGAATATACAGGATATTTATATATGATTAAGCCATTTGATCATCGTAAAGTGTCGGGAGAATAATTGTTGCGTAAATTTATGTTGTGTTAATGTCTAGTATGTATGTGTGTTTGTTAAGCATAAAATCCAATAAATATATGTTTAAAAAAAAAAAGACATTACCATCAATGACCACTATTAATACCTGCGGTGGAGGCTGGCTGTAGTGAGTTTGAGCCAATACGCTTAGGAGCCTGTAACCATCTGAGCCTACATGACATGTTATGGCATCTTGGGTAATAATCACTGACTGCACTTTACTTGAATATTGTTGATTGCTTAAATGTTTTAATAGTGTTTTACGTTTTAAATGTATAGGAACTTTGGCACACTGTGCCAGGCAATGTGAGCTGCCCTGAGCCCACTCGCGGGGAGGGCGGGTTATAAATATAATAAATAAATAAATAAATAAATCACACAAGAGGGGAGGGAGAGGGGTGGCCGCATGGTCGCTGTTGGGGGCGGGACTTTCTCACCAGCCAGTTGGCCAGCAGCAAGCAGGAGCCCCTGAGATCGGGGGGGGGGGGGCCCCCCCCCCCACCCGGGGGTTAGTTTTTTTGGCGCACAGGGGGGGGCCCCCCGAGGGGGGGGGGGGGGGGGTCCCCCGCCCCAACCTGGGGATTAGCAAGCCTACCGCCCCCTTCCCTTTTTAAAAAAATGCAATCAGCAAGGATTCCTGACCTAGAAAATCCCAAACCTGGCTGAGCAAATAAAAAAAAAAGTAGAAGGACCTGAGGAAGTGTGTGTGCACATGAAAGCTCATACATTAAATAAAACTTTGTTGGTCTTAAAGGTGTGTCACTGGACCCAAACTTTGTTATCCTTTCCGGTTTAAGTCTGGTTGGCCCTCCCCTCGGGAGAAGAGGAATTGAGGCGTTGTTGTCAGATGTTCTACTAACAAAAATAAATGTTTTAACTTTTTAAATCCAGTGTAGGCCACTGGGCAAATAAAAAATCATGAGACAAGCTAGCTATTTATTTTATGTGAACACATTTCAGCTGCATGTGTTTCAATTGTTTCTTTCCTTTACAAATCCATGGCCTATTTCTTCCTTGGATGGTTTTTCATTCTTCTGAGAACCAACTGAATCATTCCGTATTATTCCTACTGTCAGGTGATGCAAGGCCTGTGATCCTGGCCACAGAAAACAACAACCTGTTTTTTCCCCTCCCCCATAATATCTCGGAAGTAAAAAGGCAGAAAGACTTCCAATGTTCTTTCACTCTCTTGGCCGCCAGTCCCCCCCCCCCCACGTTGCTGTTTGAGGGCAGGTGGGTGGGGCAATCTGAAATGCCATTTAGTTTTTTTAAAAACATAGACTTTATGGGATAGAAAGAAATATGGAGCTCTTTACTGTCAGCGGCAGCCCCGTATACCCTTTCAAATTATCTAGCTCCGTTCTTAAGTCTCGGCCATGAAGGACTGAAGCAACTCACTCCATTTGCTAAAGATATCGTTAGCATTCGCCTATTTAATTTTAATCCGCTACACAGAAGACCACACCTTTGTAATTCTTTAATCACAACTGCAGCTTAATAATTAAACTGCAAAAACCCCAGTTAAATACTTTTAACTGTGCAATGGAGTACAGAGAGAAATAGTACATAGATTCTTAAAAAAAAAAAAAAACTGAGCACGAGAAGAGATAACAAGCAAACACAGAGTTTTACACCCACAGGGAATGTTCCTGCTGTAGTTCCAAAGCATTCCTGGACACAAAGTGATATCCAAAATAAGGAAAGAAACTAGACTTACAAACATTCTCCACAAGCAGCCTTTGAAAACAAGAAATACTCAGCCCCACTCAATTAAAAAAAGCATCAAATTAAAAAAAAAAAACCAACCACAAACAGACGGGAGCAGAATGAAGAATACATATTTTTTCCTAGTAAGTTACGGAATATTTGGTTTTTTAACAGAAGAAGGGAAAAGAAAGAGCAAAGAAGCTTTACGGCACCTGAGAGGTCGCTGCTCTCAATTCTCCGGAGGTCGGAATCTGCCCAGAAGAGTTTCCCTAACTGGCCGTCAATTGCCAGGGCCACCGGCTTGCTCAGCCCGCTGGAGAAGAGAACCTCGCGTTCCGTCCCATCCAAAGCTGCCCTTTCTATTTTAGGAGACCTCTCCTGGAGGTTGGTGAAATACATGTACCTGTTAAACAAAAAGTCAAGAGAGCAAATGTATGTTTTCTAAACCTTGTTCCTCCTTCGCCTGCTACTTGTGAGCCGAAGGATTCCTCTACCTTTGTGATTTTAGATAACAGCGCAGAATGCTTCCAGTTTAGGGACATTTATCTCACTATTCTAAAACTGAGCAATGAAATATATGTGTTCCTCATGAATGTAATTCTGTGCAGCTACTCCAGTTTAAGCCCACTGATTTTAATGAAGCAACTCTTGCTTAGGATTGTACTGTGAGGGAAGAAGTGAATTTTCAAACAGCCCTCATTTTTTTTCACTTGAGAAGAAGAAGAGAAGAGATTGGATTTATACCCCACCCTTCACTACCCGAAGGAGTCTCAGAGCGGCTTACAATCACTTTCCCCTCCCCACAACAGACGCCCTGTGAGGTAGGTGGGGCTGAGAGAGCTCTCCCAAGAACTGCCCTTGAGTAAACATCTCTGAAAGAATTTATGACTGACCCAAGGTCACACCAGCAGCTGCATGTGAAGGAGTGGGGAATCAAACCTGCTTCTCCCATATTAAAGTCTGCACTCTTAACCAAGACACCAAACTGGTTCTAGAGCAGATGCAACAAACCTAAGGCACGTAACAAGAGCCACATTAGAGTGCCACCATGTTGTAGGAGAAAGATGCTTGTCAGATTCTCCATTGGGACTCTGCACCAAATATCTGAATTCTGGAACATTTGAGAATATTTGAGAAAGAAGCACTTTCCAAGCAGCATTCCACCTACCCTTTCTCCGGGTTCACGACAATAGCCCTGGGCCTATCCTGATCACTTCTCAACACCACTCCTATAGGTCTCCCATCTAGGCGAGTCACATTGATCACATTTGTGGCTTCACAAGTCCAATAAATGTAGCGACTATAAATGTCTATGCTCAAGTCGTATGGCTGGATGTCAAGGTTCTGGTTTGGAACGGGACTCGTCACCACTGTAAAACTCTAGAGACGAGACAGACACGGGGAAACAATAAAAGAGAATTATAAACTGGTGGGTCACTGCACAATGCAGAGTTATGTGAAGCTTCAGTTATGTCTTCAAAATAAGTAGGGAACGCAGCGCTGGTGTTCCACGTATAAACAGTCCTGAAACAGGAAAAATGAACAAGCAATGCCTTCCTCAATTTTTATGCTCAAATCACAGTGGCCAAAAAGGGAGCTTGCCTAGCTCCGTTGAAGTTATGTGCTAATATGACATTGGGTGCCAATTCATCTGCTTGTATGTAATCTACATTTTGGGGCACGTGAGAAGTATTCATCACACACGCTTCCTATTTCAGCGCTAGTTGTAAGCAACTCTGCTTAAAAAAAAAAAAACCACCCACAAAACAAAACTCAAAGTGAACACACAGCTAAGTGCTGGTCTCAGCAAAGAGAAGTCCTTTGAATTAAGCTTGACTACTTGGGATTTTCAGTTCAAAACACAGTATCTTCCTTGAACACTGGAAGGAAGTTCAAGATACATATTCAGGAAATTGTTCTAAGTCTCAAAACTCAAGCAATGTGATCTCCATGCCTATTCTACGGCTTGGAAAGAGTAAGTGATACTATATCTACAGCAAGGCTCCTTGAATACTGTGTTTAACTACTTATCATGGGGCAATGCTATAATATTCATGCATCTTGTGTGAATCTCCAAAGAGCCATATTGGGGGGGGGGGTCTGTAGAGGCCCTCCTAAACCAGAGGAAAGGCAGAGTCCAAACCTAGTTTACCACAAAACTGAAGTGGTCCCTGTTACTTATCTTCTATAAGATATTTAAGCCATGAGTTGTGCTTCTCTGCAAAACAAGCCACAAATAACACCCACCAAGAGAAGACCATCCAGAATTCACAACTATATATGCTCAAAACTGTATACTGCTTTCACTGAGATACAAAGAACGGTTACTGGTCATAACCCAGCAGAATGCATAGGCACTTATCCAACAGATTGCTCGTAATAATTAAGCATATTTTACAGAAAGAACTACAGCAGAAGATGCGCACTGTGGAAAGAATAATAGCCGTATGTCTCTCTCAGGTATAAATCAAGACTAGGGATGTGCATTCGGTTCATCCGAACCGAATGCACCCCCGAAAATGGCCCATTCGGACTCCTTTCAGGCTGCTGCAGGCCGATTCAGATTATCTTATCTGAATCGGCTTGCCACCAAATTTCAGTGACAATTCGCCCCCATTATATCCTATGGGCCATTGAAGTCAATGGCGAACACATAGGGTATATTCTTTTTCCCACCATAGAGAACAATGGAGGGGATGGGGCAACCTGTTTGAGGGCCCGCAGAATTGGACCCCCTGGTCCAATGCTCTTGAAACTTGGTTGGTATCTTGGGGAGAGGCTCCAGCAGCTACCCTGCGAGTCTCTCCCTCAAGCCCCCTCCCCTCCAGCAGCCAGAATATATCCTATGTTTTCGCCATTGACTTCAATGGCCCACAGGATATAATGGGGCTGAAATTGACATTCGGCTGGCCTAAAGACTCCCGAATCAGCTGGTGCTGACGAAAGTGACATGCAGGAATCTTACTGTCAGCCGAAATTGATTCTGTAAATTGCGTGGGGCAATTTTTTTTTTTTTTTTTTGCACACTTCTAATCAAGACCTTTCAATGATCTTCAACAGCGGCTGGGAGAGACTTTCTGTTTGGAGGTCTATGGACACTATCTATGTATGGAATTATAGAGGAACCTATTGTTGGTTTTGAACATTATTTTTTGGTAAAATATCCTTAATTGTTATGAGCAATCTGTTGGATAAGTGCCTATACATTCTATTGGGTTATGACCACTAACCCTTCTTTGTATCTCAAAGAATGAAATATACAGTTTTGAGCATATATAGTTGTGAATTCTGGATGGTCTTCCTTTGGTGGGTGTTATTTGTGGCTATACTTGTATGCTAAGGGTTCCCTATTTTCTTTGGCAACTCTATAAAACAAAGCAGCCCTTGCTGAGATACCTGGCCACCATCCTCCTGTGACTTCCGGATAATGTTCTGCCGAGAGTCGATCCAGTACAGCTGCTTATCCACAGGATCGTAGTCAATGGCCCGGACATTCCTGAGACTATGGATCGGAAGGATGATATCTGGACTCTGCTGCTCGTCTATCACCATCCGATTGATGGCATTTTTCTGGCTGAAAAGCAGGAAACTTGTGGGAGCTTTAATATAAAGAGAGAGAGAGAGAGAGAGAGAGAAATGAAGAGAGCAGTTATCTTTACAGTGAGGGTTTGGAAGTTTTTGAACAAAATGCTGCCTATGCCCCACATAGAATAATTGCTTTACAAGACCGTTGTCTTGATTGAAAGAAAATGCATCTGGATATAATATATACAAATGGTTTCAAGTGAAGTCCACAGTTTAAAAAAAAATCCAGTTTCTAAGAGCATATGAAAGCAATGGATTAAAGCAATCAGAAAACACAGTAATGTTATTACAAAAGTTAATAAACTGAATGTGTAGTTATATAGTCCACTTGATGGTACTACTACATCACTGGTTTACATTATGAGACTTCTGGCATTAGATTGTGCAAATGTAGCGTGGAACAGCTCAATCTGAGTACATTATCTCAACTGTATAAATGTACTAAGAATTGTAATATACGGGGAGACAGACTTGCGTCTCTCAGGTAAAGGTTTGGAGCAATCAAAGCAAAATATAAAAAAGACTAAAGGATATTTTGACATCATTATACTACGGGATCTGTCATTCAACAGAAATTCTGTTTATGTATGATTACCAGAAATGTTCTTCCTTTCTTTTTTTGCTACACTGTTGTAACTAGGGGTGTGCATTCAGGCTACCTAAGCCGAAAATCTACCAGAAAAATACCTTACCAGACTGCAGGAAAAGCAGGCTTTAAAATTTTTTTTTTTTTTAAAAAAACCACAGCATTTTTTTTCTTGGGTCTATTGGACCTGGGAAAAAAACAGGATTTCCAAAAAATCCCAGATCTGAATACTGTACCGGTATTGGGATCTGGGCTTTTTCAGAAATCCTGAAATTTTTTCAGGTCCAATAGACCCAAAATGAAAAATACCAGTTTAAAAAATACTGCACACCCTTAGTTGTAACCCCGTTGTTCTACATGTGATACACAAGCTTATGCACCTTATCCAAGCCACTCGATTTTGGTGGTAGGAATACTAGAAGTAGTAATGCTACTACAAAACACAGGATTAATATGAATATTTGATTCAGAGTGACCCTAATTAAATCATCATTTGGTTACAGTTTTCAGCTTCTGATGTGGGAAATCCAGGGTTAAAATCCCCACTCTGCCTTGAGGTTCTCTGAGTGACCTGAGCCCACTCTCACACTCTCAGCATTATCTACTTTACAGGGTTGTTGGGAGGATAAAATGGGGAAGGGAGATCAATGTACGCTGCCCTGAAATCATTGAAGGAGGGACAGGGAAATAGGTAGAAAATTACTCCAATCAAACATTAAACACATGACACAGAGCAAAAGGGTTATTGGTTATAGTACTAAGGGGCTACTACAGAGAGAAAAATTGTACACGGTTCACAAAAATGTCATGTAATAAAAAGTATGTAAAATTAAAAAGAAATGAAGGGCCTGAATTATTCTGCATGCACAGAAACACCCCAACATTTTAAAAATAATCCCAGTCCCTCTCTGCAAAAGAACTGCTACCAGCTCCACCACTGGGATTATCTAGAAATTCTATCCAATGCATAATTTGAAAACAAAAGGACACTCTTTTTGTTCAGCACCTTCTCAATTTAATTTAATGTTTGAAAACATTCCCACATAGTGATTAAAATCATGAGTTCAAATCCTCAATTCAAATCTTGCTTGAGCCCAAAACTCACTAGATGACCTTAACAAGCACCAGACTTGGTTGTGTGTATGCTCTGTGCCGTCAAGCTGCTTCTGACTTTGGTGACCCTATGAATTAAGGACCTCCAAAACATATCGTTGACGGCATTGCTCAGATCTTGAAAACTGTGTCAATCCATCTCATGTTGGATCTTCCTGTTTTCCTGCTGCCTTCAACTTTTCCTAGCATTACTGCCTTTTCCAGTGAGTCATGTCTTCTCACGATGTGACCAAAGTAGGATAGCTTCAGTTTAGTCATTTCAGACTTGGTTAACCCCCCCAACACAACAGGAAGTTAAATAATACTCATCTGACCTTAATCACTGAGATTGTGTATATGTGGTGATGGCTTACCACTACAAGTTCTGTTGTCATGGTTCAAGGAATAATGAGCTGGACACCCACAGACAAAACCACCAACCGGCACTGCTAAGCAGAGGTGGGAGCAGTGCCCATTACTGGAAGCACACTCGTTCCAGCCCGCTTGCCGGGACGAGTGGAAGACCAAGATATCCATCACATAATCCAAGTGGTTTTGGATCACTGTTCTGTTCTGGCCACTGGTCTTGTTGGCACGTTCAATGCTACGCCGGCTCCAATCTGTCCAGTAGATGTAGTCCTGATACTGAGTTAGGCCAAACGGATGAGGCAAATCATCAGCAATAACATCACGGTTGAGTCCTGTTTTGAAAATGAAAAGGAATGAGGAAAATGAAACAGGATGCCCGAGACATTTTCCGAGTCTACCCCCGCCACCCAATGCAAATCGAGACTCATTAAGGAGGACGGTCTTAATGCAACACATCTGTAGTTTGGGGACTCTTCTCGTTTTTTTCCAACCCACCCAAAGTATAAAATGAAGCACTCGAACACCAGTGAAGCAGTTTTCAGATTGTGTTGAGCTTTGCAAGTGAAGTGAGATGCTGCAAAGCTGGCCACTTCTTATAGAAGGAAGACCCTTTTAAAACATTATAGTTATATGTAGTGTGACTATATGTAGTCTATATGTCTGCATCTTCATTCCACTATTTTAAAGGCTCACGCAAGCTGAGAACAAAGGCTGTGCATGATATTCCATGTGTTCATTAGGGCCTTTTCCGCCCCCCACCCTTTCTCTCTGTAACTCATTGCTGCTCACAAACACAAAGAAGGAAGCCCGTGCCTGCAGTGTAAACTCAAGCAAAGTTACACTGTCCTCAGCCTACTGTCTTAAATTGACTTAGAAGGATGTAATTCTGCTTTGGACTGGACACACAAAGCTGCCTTATACTGACTCAGACCATGAGTCCATCAAGGGCAGTCCTGTCTACTCAGATTGACAGCGGCTCTCCGGGATCTCTGGCTGGCTGACAGCGGCTCTCCGGGATCTCTGGCTGAGGTCTTTCATATCCCCTACTACCTGAGCCTTTAAACTGGAGGAACAAAATCTGGAACCTTATGCCTGCCAGGCAGATGCTGGAGTAGGTTGGAGCAGAGTGGAGCAGTTGCAGAGGAGGGCGACGAGGATGATCGGGGGCCTGGAGACCAAGCTGTATGAGGAAAGGCTGAGGGACTTGGGAATGTTCAGTATGGAGAAGAGGAGGTTGAGGAGGGACAGGATTGCTCTCCTTAAGTATTTGAAGGGCTGTCACTCTGAGGAGGGCAGAGAGCTGTTCCTGTTGGCAGCAGAGGATAGGACTCGCAATAATGGGTTTGAATTAAGGGCGGGAAGGTACCGGCTGGATCTTAGGAAAAACGTTTTTACAGGAGGAGTTGTTCAACAGTGGAATCAGCTGCCTCGGGAGGTGGTGAGCTCCCCCTCACTGGCCGTCTTTAAGCAGTGGCTGGACAAGCACTTGTCAGGGACGCTCTAGGTTGATCCTGCGTTGAGCAGGGGGTTGGACTAGGCGGTCTGTAGGACCCCTGCCAACTCTGTGATTCTATGATTCTCTACCACTGAGCCATGGTCAACGTTCCCTCTAAGCTGAGTTAGTGTGAGCTAGCTCACAGTTTTTTAGCCTCCGGCTCACACATTTTTGTCTCAGCTCAGGAAGGAGGGCTCCAGAGCAAACTAATTTATGCAGTCGCCAAATCTCTCACTCACAACTTTAATGCCAGTAGCTCACAAAGTAGAATTTTTGCTCACAAGACCCCACAGCTTAGAGGAAGCACTGAGCCATGGTCCCTCCCTATTACCCATGACATTCGTGGAGAACCAGAGATCACCCAGAGCTCTGCTGGGGAGGAGTGGAGCAACATGGTTGTGCCTGGACCCCAGAGATAGCATCAGACCCCCTACTATGGTCACTCTGGGGCTGAGATACCTTCATATTTAGACCATGTCACTGCCAGGTCACCCCCCCCCCCCCAAAAAAAAAGGTGTGATACCAAAGCAAAGGGGCTCAGCTCTCTGGACTGCTCTTCCAGGGAGTCAGGAGGGCAAGAGAGTCTGATGAGGGGACTATTGGGTGTTGTAAATAAGAAGCAGGAGACTGACCAGTTATGAAGGTGCACAGAGAGTTTATATAGTTATAAAGGTGAATATATACAGAGATATTTACAAGCTATTGTACAGCATGTCATGCCTTAGTCTATGAGAACTAAGTCCACCTCCATCTTACTAAGCTGATAGCTATTATGCTAAACCCCAGCCAATCTCTAACAGGGTGATGCAATCACTAACTCTAACAAGCCCTGAAGAGTAACACCTGCTAGAAAACACCTGGCTGTAATTACATGATTACTAGCATGACAGCTAGGTCTGACAAACAGATCAAACTGATCTATAGTAACTGCTTGCTACCTCTATCCCTCTGACATATATCTCAATAGGGACTGGTAAGTTGCTGGACTGGAGGGAGGTGAAACTGAGATTAGCTGAGAGCTGATTGTCATGCACTTGAAAACTAGAAGTATAGGGAGAGAGGGAGGCAATACTAATGGTCAAATTAGGGGGAGGTTGTGATGATTCCTTGTGTTAGAGAGTGTGTCTCTCTTTAAATGTTTGATAATAACTAGTGTGCCGTGATTGGTGGATGGCAGAGTGAGAGATTGGAGAATGACAGTGGGAATAATGACAGTTGGAGAAAAAAAGCAGTCGAGGTAGTTAGTTGGATTTCAGTCTGTGAGAGCTCTGACAGTGCTGTGTGGAGTCAGAGAGAGAGAGAGAGCTGAAAGTTCTGTGTGGAATCAGTTCTATGTGAAAGTGCTGTGTGGTATTAGAGAGAGAGCAAGCAGTATATATCTAAAAAGTGAAACTACAGTTCTTAAAGAGAACCGTTCTTCCCACTTCGTCTAAGCAGGTCTTACAGGGGTGAGTCAGGTCAGGTCCCTGATGGGTGACTTCCCATCTACTGACCGGCTATCCAGAAGCACCTCCAGACCCAGCAGCTTGCTGGAATGGGAACGCAAGTCCCATTTGTCGACGGACCAGTATCAAGTACAGGCCTGCCTTCTCTGCACTTGCCTTTCCCCTTGCCTGGCTCATCCCCCTCCCGCCAACATACCTCTGTGACGACCTCCTATTGAGGAGGACTGAATTTCACTTTAAATTATACTTTATGTTTATAAAGTAGGTAGTTCCAGCTGCCACCAGGAATTTTCTCTAATTCCAAATCCCCTTTCTGCTTCTGGTTTTGGTATTGTGACCTTCTGGTTTTGGTATTGTGTCTTGGCTTTCGAGGATCTATGTGGTCCTGAGGAATAATGGATCAGGCTTCTGGGATAAACTTAAATAAAAAGGATTTATTGAAAGAACAAATTAAGAGGTTGTTTAAACTGTAACTGTTTAGGAAATAGGTATTTGTAAGTATGTATGTCAACTGTATCACACAGGCTCTTTGTAACTTTAATTCTCTCCTTAAGGATGTGTTAACAGGAGAGTTTTGCACAGAACTTGTTCTGTAGACAAGGGGGGAGGTAAGTGTGTCTTTCTGCTTGAGGCTACTTGGTGGTGGAGCTGTTTGGGAGAGTCTGCCACATTCTGAGGTTTCTGGAGGTGGCTTGCTTTTTGGCTCTTGCTATGGGCACACTGTCCTCATAGGCAAGGCTTCGGCTGCTTTAGGTGGAAGCATCCAGACAGTTCATTTGTGTCTAGTCCTATTGGAATTCAGTGGATTTTGGTCAAAGAACCAGGGTGGGGGAGAAATTTGTATAAGAAGCATAATAAACTGCACAAAGATTCACCAGCCCGTACACAACCTTTCCTATCCATGCACAAGTCTTTTTAAATAAACAGGAACAACCAGCTTCTGATTTTTAGTCCTCTTGCCTGATGTTAACCTGTTTTTCCTTTAACTGAATGAAGTCAGTTTGAATTTACTTTCACTGCTGGCTAGGCCTCATTTCCTCCTGAAGGGGCGTAGGTAAGACCACACATCTTTATGGGACAAGCAGCTAGCCCATCTGGCCGCAAGCACAGTCATAGTGCCTTTGACGGCCATAAACGATGGGTTGGCTCTTGCAGAATAGACATACAACACTGTGAGCTTCACGTTGGCTCAGTCTTTAACAGTTGAGAAGTCGCAGTTATTACCACCTGGTAATAATTCACGAATGCAGCTGCTGACCTAATTGATCAGCAAGTATCTGGAGGCTGCCCATTTGGGCCTTTTGTCACTCTGGCAAATGTCCCGCCTCAAAGCTTAAGGTGAGAGGGAATATCTTCATCTGCACGCGTGAACGAACTAAAACTTACCCAACATATTTGAAGATTCTATCAGGTTGGTATCCAAATCAGTCCAGTACAATCTTCTTTTAACATAATCGATTGTCAATCCGTTTGCCCGCCCCACATTTGGAACCAACGTCGTACGTTCACTACCATCCATGGCCGCTCGGTCAATTTTGGGCTTCCCACCCCATTCGGTCCAGTACATAAACCTGAAGGTATCGATAAAAAAAAAAATCATATTTACAGATGAGCAGAATGAAGAAGGAATAGTAGAGAAACAGGTCAGAAGAAGAAGAAGAAGAAGAAGAAGAGATTGGATTTATACCCCGCCCTTCACTACCCAAAGGTGTCTCAGAGCGGCTTACAAACTCCTTTCCCTTCCCCTCCCCACAACAGACACCCTGTGAGGTGGGTGGGGCTGAGAGAACTCTGACACAAACTGCTCTTTTTCAAGGACAGCTGTGCCAGAGCTTGTGACTGACCCAAGGTCACATCAGCAGGTGCAAGTGGAGGAGTGGGGAATCAAACCCAGTTCTCCCAGATCAGAGTCCGCGCACTTAACCACAACACCAAACTGGCTCTCAAACTTTATTTCAGCACAGAAGGGAAATGACTGAGCCCAGCACAAGACACGAACCTGGTACACTATGTAGTGTACTTGGCCACTACTAAACAAACAGACAGAACAGGAATTCACAGTAAGCAAATTCTCTGTTCTCCCTCCTTGCCACCATCTAGTAGTCCAGACAGTGTGGTGTCACAGACCGGTGGGCTACCCCCTCCCCCAACCATGGAAAGGAAGCTGAATAAAGTGCTGAAATCCTCCTTGGTCACAAGGGACCCAAGCAAAAGCAAAGCCTTGCACTCTTTTGTGAAGGTGTGGGAACGGAATCAACTGGCTGCCCTTCACGCCTGCTGGGCAGAAGACCTGGCCCACATCACCTAGGAGGCAGATGCTCTTTGTGGCAGAAATATTGGTTCTCTTCTCCCATATTGCTTTGCAGTATAGCTGACGTGACATTCTCGTAAGCTAGGGCTGACCGCTTCCCCAGTGCCCTTGGCCTTCCTTTGTGTAAAAAAGATTAGTTTACATTTTTCTATGGTTATCATTTCTTTCTCCAGCGCCCATGGGTCTCCACAATGCGTTCTTGATGGGTGAAGATCTGTAGTATATAATGCTTGCTGATTAAGGGGTTGAAGGCTCCTAGACTCTCAGAATGATCATTAATATGATATCTATGACTCTTTATCGCATAACTTCCTTTCTTATCTATGGTATGTGTTCACAGTAAAATTGTTCAGAGATATTCTTCTGTTAAAATGCGTTAGCCTTACGTCAGTCACTCTGATTGAACCTATGGGTCCAGAGGGTATAAACTGTTAAAAGATGTGTCTCCTCTGGGCTGGTCAACAGTAGCTCCTTGTGATGCCTTGGTGACCAGTCTAGAGCGTTCTGAGTTTCATACAAGTACACTAATTTTAGTATTGGGTTTTAGTATCGTGTTGAAATATTATATGCTGAATACTGAACTGTTGTAAAGTGTACTGGTCTTGGGCAGCTCTGTTATCTCAGTTTTTTTTTGCTTAGTTAAAAAATTAGAACAAAGTGCAAGCTTTTTGTCTTTGACTTTTTTACCCCTTGGGCTGGTCTCGCATCACTCCACATCTGGCCCAGGGACCTGGGATTAATTTTCCCCCTCAACACTCTTCCCAATGAGAGGGGAAGTACTTCTTGAATATGTAACCCAGGGGTCATTTGGGGGGGGGGACGCCATCCCCCCGGGTGAGGTGCGGGAGGGCGGGGCCTGGAGCTCCCTGCTGGTGCCCGCTGGAGGTCGCCGCCGGCTGTGGGGAGGACACACTTCCGGTGATGTCAGGGGGTGTGGCATATGCTAATGAGTTATGCTAATGAGTCCCCCTAGCTCTTTTTCTACGAAATGACCCCTGATGTAACCTATCAGGAAGCCTCATACATCTAAGCAACGCAGACCTTGAACCACTAGGTGTTGCAAGTGACAACAAGGGTTGAGGAATGCTTGAAGCGCAGGAACCTCTGTACGTTGATCCCAAGGCCCCTTCTGATAAGCCCTGAGTGAGGAAATGGGCTTGCTGTCATAGCCCTATGTCTGTGAACGCTCTCACCTCAGAAGGCTTTTTGGGCCCTGACTTGGATAGCCCAGGCAAGCCCAATCTTGACAGATCTCGGAAGCTAAGGAGGGTCGACTCTGGCAAGTACTTGGATGGGAGACCTCCCTGTAAATACCAGAGGTGGGAGCAGCAGGCTTTATTCAGCCACCTCTCTGAATATCCTGCAGGCCCCCAGTAGGGGTCAGTCACTAGAGGTCGCCATGACTTCCAGGTGCACACACACTCACACAGACATACACATATGAAAAATACAAAGAGGAGGAGGAGGAGGAGGCAGCTTTTGGGGTGTGTGTGGAGCAGAGCATAACCATCTCAGAGGCTACTCAGAAGCAGTCCAGGACCTCTCAGCCATAAAATGACACATTCTCTGTGAGCTTCTTGATATACGCAGCGGTTTGCAACCTTACTACCTGTATCTGAAGAGGTGAGCAGTGACTCGTCAAAGGTCATACCCTGCCACAAATTGTGTTAGTCTTTAAGGTGCTGGACTCTTGCTCTTTTCTGTTACTAGCTGCAGTGAGCCCATTCTGTACTGACTTGCTTGCAGAAGAAAATGGATAGCCCACAGGTGTTCCTCAGATGCTACCAGTGACTCGAATAAAATGACCTTAGACAAACAGCTTACCCTTCGGCAGGATCCAATGCCAGAGCTCGAGGACTGTCCAGATCTTTCCACACCAGAACCTGGCGATGCTGCCCATCTAGCTTGGACACTTCAATACGATTTGTGCCCGTATCGGCCCAGTACAGGTTCTTCCCCAGCCAATCCACAGCCATGCCTTCTGGGTAATCCAAGCCAAACTCGACTACGTGTTCCAGGGAACTACCATTCATGAACGCCCTGCTGATTGTCTGTAAGGTGACATTGGGGGAGACACAGCAAAGATGCACATTAAGAACCAGTTTGCTCTCTTTAGCCTATCCAGTGCAGTGTGCCCTTCTGGGATGTTGTCACGGATGCGCATTGGCACAGAAGGCAAACCAAGGCTAAACAAGATGTCCCTGTTGGGAACACAAGTCCAGGTGCATCCAACATCCCTGGCACCAAACTAGGGAATCATGTGGCCAGCTTTTCAGCGAAGGCAGTAGAAAGGCTTGGAACTGCACGGACCTTAACTTGATTTTCTATTTATGTTCATTATTATTATTTTATAAATGTACAAAAATAAATTACACATATGTACACAATCAAACTGTACTGCTTGATTATATATTTATAACCTTGACTCCACTTACACATCTAGTTTTCACCTCCACTGACTCTTAGGATTGGTTAACTTTAACTGAGTTAACATATTCCAACATTTAGTTTCCCTCTCTCCTATAGCAGGCATTTCCTGTCCCCCCCCCCCCAATAGTTTGCCATCAGTATCCTTACTGCCATTGCTAAACCAAACATCTGCCCGGTTTCTTATTTAGAAAATGGTTTTTTAACACAGCCTAAAATAATAACTCCATGTTGTAAAGTGATTTCAACCCTTGCTCTTTCCTCAACTATTTGATGTTATCTTGATGTATCTCCCTCCAATCAACCAAGTGAGGTGGTAGTGCTTTGTCCAACTTCCCACCTTAAGCTGAAAGCCAGTGACTGCCGTCACCTGCATCCTATACCTTTAGTGAGATGTCTGTCCAATATATGCGATTGTCCGTGACATCGAAATCTAGAGCGGATGCTTCCTTAACTCCTGTGAGAGGGATAGCAACGTTGTTGTTGTTGGTCTCCAGAGAGATCCGCCTGATATCTGCTCTACGGGAAAACAGCAAGAAAGCTTCTGGGACTATGCAGGTCTTCATGTCACTGATGAGTTCCAGTCCAATGGGGCAAGCACAGCGCAAACCCTGGGGCCTGTACAGGCATAGATGGCTGCACCCCCCATTAGATTCAGCACAAGGATTTGTACCTATAAAGACACAGAAACAAAATTATTTAGCGATGTTTGCGGATGCAAATAAATCTGGCACACGAGTGTTTGCAACTACAAGGGTTATTACAGGGCTTTGAAAAAAAGATGCTGGAACTCTCAAGAGGGAAATGAAGTTTTCAGGGCATCACCTGAAAACTCATGAACTTTTAAACATTTTAAAAAGAATGTTGTCAAAGAGGTTCTGGAACTCCGTTCCTGCACGTTCCTCCAGAAAAAAAGCCCTGTTAGGGCAAGGGTCCCCTCTCAAGAGGGAAATGAAGTTTTCAGTGCATGACCTGAAAACTCATGAACTTTTAAACATTTTAAAAAGAATGTTGTCAAAGAGGTTCTGGAACTCCGTTCCTGCACGTTCCTCCAGAAAAAAAGCCCTGTTAGGGCAAGGGTCCCCAGCGTTCTTGAGCCAGTGGGCACCTTGGGAATCCTAACACAGCACACTGAGGCGCAGACAGCAAGAAAAATGGCCGCTGTGGCTTACCTTCAGTTACAGTGAAGACCCTTGTGCTGTGTTGGCAGCTGCCGCCAATCAAATCTCCAACAGCCAGTCAGAAGCCTTGCAGGGCAAAAGTCCCACCTCGCCCTGCCTGCTTTCTAAAACACTTGGTGGGCACCTGGGAAGGTGTCAGCCAGCACCACGTTGGGAACCCATGAGTTATGGCAGCCCCTTCTCTCTATGCCTCAGAGTGAAATCACTAAGTTGAAACATGTCATCAGCGAGGACTCGACGCATCTGTTCCCAGACCACTTCAGACAGCAGGCTGGGAGAATGTTTCAGTGCTCCCCTCGTATTTAAATAAAAATAAAACAGCACATACAAAGCTTGTATGTATGTCTAGAAAAATGATACCTAATCTAGCCACCTTGCTGATATGCTGGTTTCAGTGCTATCCAATACTAGGTGAGGTTAAGGGAGTTTGTTGCGTAATGTGAGAACACATTCAAACATTCAGTCTTCCGCCACACACAAACTGAGGTGGTGCTGTTCAGCAGCAGTGACGCTGTGTGACTGTTCATCTCATCCTTTGCTGTAGCTGCTCGGCACAAGACCATGCCATGTCTAGAACACTGCCACATGACAATGTTGTAGTCACACTTAGTGCAACTACACATTTCTTTTTTTGGTGAGTACTGTCTGTGTGTGTGTGTGTGTGCGCCCGCGCACTTGAGAGCCAGGAAATCATGGTGACTTCTGGTGACCCCTAGTAGTGCTAGGATGTTACAGAAGGGTGGCTTGACCAGAGGTCATTTCGGGGGGGATTGCAGTTCCCCCAGGTGAGGTACGGGGGCGGGGCACATGACGAAGCCCCGCCCCCTGCTTCCGGATGCCCCACTTCCAGCCCTCATTCAGCCAGGAGGAGGCAGGAGAAGAGGGAGGGTAAGTTGCTTATTCCCTGCCTCTCCCCACCCCTGCCTGCCTGGGGCCAGGAAGGGCCTTCGTGGGGCTTCCTTGCACTCCCACCGGCCTTGCAGGTCCACCGCCGGGCCCCTCATGGGCCTCAGCAGTGGAGCTGCAAGGCCGGCGGTGGCGGCCAGGACCGTTGGGGGCGGGGTGTGTGGCCTTATGACAACTTCCGGTTATGTCAGGGGGTGTGGCCTTATGTCACACTTCCAGTGATGTCAGTGGGTGTGGCATATGCTAATGAGTAATGTTAATGAGTTCCCCTAGCTCTTTTTCTACTAAACGACCCCTGGGCTTGACACTACCTGCCTCTGCGTCCTGGCCCTGGTACTCCTTGGAGGTCACCCTTCCAAGTACTCAACAGGGCCAGCCCTGCTTAGCTTCTGAGATCTGACGAGATTGTATGGTTATGAAGCTTCTCCCTCTTTTCTAAACAAAATAACATTAAAATGAATGTGAACTACTATGGTTCAGTGGAACAGCCTTTGCTTGGCACGCAGAAGGTTCCAGGTTCAATCCCCAGCATCTCCAGTTAAAAAGGCCAGGCAGTGTGTGTGTTTGTGTGTAAAGGGCCCGTAAAGTCGCAGCCAACTTACGGTAACCCCAGCTAGGGTCTTTCAAGGCAAGTGAAGCAGAGGTGGTTTTCCAGTGCCTTCCTCTGCAGTCTTCCTTGGAGGTGTCCCATCCAAGTACTAACCAGGGCTGACTCTGCGTAGCTTCTGCCTACTGACCAGGCAGTAGGTGATGTGAAAGACCTCTACCTGAGACCAGTGTTCCCTCTAAGCTGAGTTAGTGTGAGCTAGCTCACCGTTTTTTAGCCTCCGGCTCACACATTTTTGTCTTGGCTCGGGAAGGATGGCTCTAGAGCAAACTAATGTATGCAGTAGCCAAATCGCTCACTCACAACTTTAAGGTCAGCCATTCACAAAGTAGAATTTCTGCTCACAAGGCTCCGCAGCTTAGAGGGAGCATTGCCCGAGACCCTGGAGAGCCACTGCCGAGTCTGAGTAGGCAATACTGACCTTAATGACTCAATGGTCTAATTCAATATAAGGCAGCTTCAGGTGTGTTCAACTATTCCTTATGAGTCACCTTAGAAGAATAATGCATGCCTTTTTGTTTAGCAATACAGGAAAAAATAAGGATAAACTGCTATTTAAAATAATAAATATTTTTACTATGTTCTATTTCCTCGGTTGTTATGGAAGCACAAAATACAAATCAATCCCAATACCAGCTATTGCCATTAAGAGAAAGTACACACAATTCTGGATTTCAAGTGACGTTCACAAGCAGTTAAACACGACTGAAAACAACGGCTAACCTTTTCGTTGACTAAAAAGACTTCATAAAGCAGTGCTGCAGAATAAGCTACATATAGTGGTGTTGATGAATAAATCATAAATAATAAGACAATATGGTTATACTTAAACCAAATAAGCATAATTGACTCTGATGCGCCAAAAAGCAAGGCAATTTAAATGAAACAGCCAGATTAATGCCGGCTAAATCAAGTTTAAATGGACTAAGCTGTATGAAATACAAATTCAACACAGAATCCCCCTGAAAGCTTCTGAGCCTTGTAAGGAGAAGCTCAGAGTCTTAAGGTACTCACCAATGACCTGATGGACGTTTGTAGCCTTCAGCCCCATGAGGTCTGGCAGTTGGTCTATGATGATTTCCCTTTCAGCTGTCCGCTTATGGACTCGCTCAATGCTTCGCCTTTGCCAGTCTGTCCAATAGATGTAGTCCCCCAACAGCGTGAAACCAAAGATATGAGGCAACTTGTCCTCCACAAGGACTCTCCTGTTGGTACCGTCTGTGTCCATGACCTTCATGCATACAAAAGAGATGGCTTTGAGGGACACAACACCACTGCTGCATCCTGAACAGCTGCTACCAGTCCAGTGCCCAATAATAAATCAAACTGTGTGCCACAATAGACAAAGAAATGACATTTTAAAAGTTCCTGTCGAGTCCCAGCAGAAGGCTATCGATCACATCTTTGTGTGATGGGTCTGGCTTTGCTTTCTTCCAAGACTGCCTTTATCAGGGGAATTTTTTTTCTTAAACTTATTTTATTTATGTCATTTATAGCCTTGCCTTTCTCACGTGGACTCAAGGTGGTTTACACAGAGTGAGTCAATACAATCGACAGGATTGGGGTACTCAATAAACAATTCAATAGGACTGGTTCCCCAATCCGAAGTCTAAAAACAGAACTGAAGCAAAGGATAAACATGAGACTTAGCATGACACATTAAATTATACAAAAATTACATAGCGGGATCCTAGTTTCAGAAAGCTAAACACAGTAGTACAGACCACAATCCCTAATATCTTCTTTAAGTAGCTTTGTGAATCATTCAGGGCAACTCTATCGCCTGCTTAGAAAAACTCTCTTGAATAATACAATTTTGCATAGTTTGTGGAAAGCCAGGAGATGGGTGCCTTCCTGACCTCCTCAGGCAGGCCATTCCACAAGGTGGGGGCCACAACCAAGAAGGCACATGGTTGATTTTGCCCCTTTGCAGACTGGCACCCACAGAAGACCCTGCCCAGATGTCATTTTGGCATGATGCTGCAGTTGTTACTAGGTTCATAAATCCCTACTGAAGAAGATAGACACACAGCAGAATCAACAGCCTAAGAGGAGGATGGGTGATGCTTCTCTGAATGACTAACTACTAGAGCAATCAAAAGCCTGTCAAAAGTGTTCTGTCCCGACCATGACCTGGATAGCCCAGGCAAGCCCGATCTCGTCCGATCTTGGAAGCTAAGCAGGGTCGACTCTGGCAAGTACTTGGATGAGAGACCCCCTTGGAATACCAGAAGTTGGGTGGCGGGGGCAGGCCTTATTCAGCCCCCTCTCTGAATATCCTCCAGGCCCCCAGTAGGGGTCAGTCACCAGAGGTCACCGTGACTTCCAAGTGCACATACACTCACTTGCACACACACATATAAAAAGAGTGTTTTGTCCTTTAACAGAGGATTAATGCGATCTAATTTACCAGGTGATGCTACTTACCTCCATAGTGGGAAAAGTTTCACCTGCTCATTTCCACACATTAAGCCTCCATTAAATGGACAAGACATTATTTTTTCTCCAAGTTGTTGACAATCCTACTCACTACCACTGAGCTTTTCTCCATCCTGTTAAGAGGCTCATTCCCTAAGTGAGGCCTACCAACTGTCATGAGCAGCGGGGACGGCGCTGAGTCCCTGCCCAAGTTGGCCAGAGGCTCTGGTATTGCTAGAACCAGAAGCCGGCCCCTCCGACTCCTCACAAGTCAATAGCTGGCCAGCGCCTGAGCCTGTAAACTCTGCACCTGGTCCTGCAGCAGCCGAGGAGGCACAGGTGCAATCGGAGAGCCCGCCTGACTCACCTCCGTGGGTGGTTCAGCTAAGGGGGCAGCTCTGCCGAGATTAGCCACCTGGTGTCAGGACGCACACTGGCAGGGAAGGCGAGCCCCGAGTCCTGAGTATTAGCAAGAGCCCCGCCGCTGCCACGGGAAGCCCGGATGGAGGCCTATATAACTCCCACTCAGGATTTGGCTCTCATGGAAGCAACACGTCCTTCTGTGCGTGCCTAGCATCCACCTTTGGCTCCTGTCCTCGGACCCCCACTCTGGCTCGGATTCCTGGCTCCCTGACCCCCTGCTTTGGATGACCCCTCTTTCGGACCCACGATTTGGCTCTCGCTCTGACTTTCCTAGCAATGACCTCGGACCGGACTTGACTTCTGCCTCTCATCCCAAGCCCAGCCCGTGACACCTACAGCCTCTGGTGGAGGGAGAGCTGATTCTCCAAAGCTTATCCCCTTGAGCAGATGACCCCTCTTTCGGACCCACGATTTGGCTCTCGCTCTGACTTTCCTAGCAATGACCTCGGACCGGACTTGACTTCTGCCTCTGGTGGAGGGAGAGCTGATTCTCCAAAGCTTATCCCCTTGAAAGTCTTGTTGGTCTCTAAGGTGACACCAGACTCCAATCTAGTTCTTGTACTACCGGCCACCACAACAACCCTCTGTAACTACCTATGGCAGTTCAGCTTGTACTTTCACCTGCCCTAAAAGGTTGTGTAAGAATGAATCATGTTTTCAGTTTTAATTTGGCATGGGTGGAGATTTATGCCTTGGCAATAAAGCTGGGGAAGACACTGATTCAGTCGGTTAAATTAAATGTTACTGTACTGGGCAAAGACCAAAAGAAAATAAAACAGCAATAAAAACACAAATTCTAATTAAATTACAACTCATTCCAATATATACACAATTCAATTTACAAACTTGAGCTATTTTTGCTTTAACTGCTCATACCAGTTTGGGGGCCTAGTCCTCCTGGAGGTCATTAAAAAAAAGTACCTGGGATGTACCACTTCGGACTCCATGTGAGGCTCCTACACTGGAATACTTCACTGGGTATAGAAACAGTCTGAAGCAGTACAGCGCAGACAAGGGATTTATTTGCACAGTGTGAACAAGTTCCCCAGTTGCTATTGGATTTATATGATTTGTTGAAAACACAACTCCAGTTACCATTAACTATGGCACAATGTGTTTCAAGAAACCTCACAGACATTGATCTCACACGTGTCCGTACCACAGGCCGTGTGGTCTACACTCAGCAATGCCTGTATGATTTGTTGAAAACACAACTCCAGTTATCATTTACTATGGCACAATTTGTTTCAAGAAACCTCACAGACACTGATCTCACGTGTGTCCGTACCACAGGCCATGTGGTCTACACTCAGCAATGCCTACCTTTGTGAGGTTTAATAACTTTGTTTCTGTAGATAGATTCAGGTGGGTAGCCGTGTTCGTCTGAAGCAGCAGAACAAAGTTTGAGTCCAGCAGCACCTTGAAGACCGACCAGGTTTTAGTCAAGGTATACGCTTTTGTGTGTACACGCACTTCTTCAGATACAATGAAATGGAAATTACCAATCTATATACCGTGTTTCCCCGAAAATAAGACACTGTCTTATATTTATTTTTTCTCAAGAAGACACACTAGGGCTTATACCACAAATGCATAGAAATCCTGCTAGGGCTTATTTTTGGGGTAGGTCTTATTTTCGGAGAAACAGGGTATATAGAAGTGTGCGTGCACACGAAAGCTTATACCTTGAATAAAAACTGGTTGGTCTTAAAGGTGTCACTGTACTCAGACTTTGTTTTGTTTCTGCAAACACTCTTCCAGAACGTTGATGGGTACAGACTGTCCACCAGGAATGGGCAAGGCAGGGAAGTCCAGTCTTGCCCCCCATTAGATGAGGGAAGAAAGCATTTCGCAGTCATTCAACCTTCTCCATCACCTTCCCGTGTACTATACCAAGCGCTGCCTCTACCTGCCAAGCACCTCTTCCTACAAGAGGGACAGAGAAGCATTTGCCCAGTACAGACTGCACTTGGCTGTCTGGCACAGGAGAAACTTAAAAGAGATAATGTTAAAGTAGGGGATCCAGATGCATCAAAGGCCCATAGGAATCTTGCCGCTAAATCATCGACATATAAGCAATGGCTGTTGATTGCTTTTATTTATTTACTTTATTTATAGCCCACATTTCTACCCAACGGGGACTCCAAATGGCGTACATTGTTCTCCATTTTATCCTCACAACAACCCTGTGAGGCATGTTAGGCTGAGACAGTATGACTGGTTCAAGGTGACCCAGCAAGTTTCCAGGACAGAGCTGAATCTGAATCTAGATCTCCCGGATCCTAGTCTAATAGTCTAAAACCTTTACACCACACAAAATAACTGATTCTTGTCTAACCTAAAAATGGTACACTCTAATAACAATTTCTGGCCACTTGCAAAATATTTTGGAAGAAAAGGAAATGTCAATAGCAAATTCACTTCCATGCGATGCAATACATGCAACACTGCAGACTCAACAACAGCTGACCAGTAGTTTAATTACTCAGTGCCAACCATACTACAATGTGAGTTACGACTTCAACAAAAATGGCTAAAAGCAGCGATGTGAGTTTTCCGTTAAACTTTAAATAAATAATTTAAATGTTTAAATAGTGCTGGTGAAAGAAGGCAAGTGCATCTATTGGCCTGGATGACGAACAAGCACCAGCCCACGCTTCATATCCCACACTTAGTCCATCCAACATGATTGATTTGCAGCACAAGTCCTGAAAATTTTCCACTCCACGCCACTGATTGAAAGGGCTATCCTATGCCTGTCTACTCAGGAGTAAGCCCACTAGGTCCAGTGGGATTCACTCCCAGTTAAGCACGTACAGGACTGAAGCCTAAATTCCAGTGCATGAGAAACACTCATCCTAAACTCTAAACCCAGCCCTTCCAATGGTTTCTGCTGATTTTAACCACAGTGTGGTCAGGTTTCACATCCTGAGGCCACTCCTAAACCCTCCAAAACCACAGCAAGGGTACAGAGTACAACAGAAAATGGATGTGTCCTCACCACACAACATGATGAATCTTTCTTGCTAGGGTGACTCTCATAAGCTTCACCACACAACATGATGAATCTTTCTTGCTAGGGTGACTCTCATACGCAAAAATGTTACTTCAGTCATTATAACAGGGCAGATGCTGAAACATAAGAAGTAGTGCCATTTTTTTCTAAGAACACAAGAAGAGCACTGCTGGAGCAGACCAGCAGTCCCTCTCGTCCAGCATCCTGTCTCCCACAGTGGCCAACCGGTTCCTCTGGAGGGCCAACCACAGGGCAGAGAGGCTGAGACCTTCCCCTGTTGTTGCCTCCCGGCACTGGGATTCAGAGGCTGACTGCCTCTGAACACGGAGGTTCCCTTTAGTCGCCGTGGCTAGTAGCTACTGATTCACCAATAGCTGGCAGCTACTGATTGAATCCATCTAATCCCCCTTTTAAAGTCACCTGTCTCCATAGCCACCACTACATCCCCTTGCAGCAAATGCCACATTTTAAAGAAGTATTCCCCTTTTTTCTGAAACTGAATCTACGTCCATCAGCTTCACTGGATGCCCTTGAATTCTAGTATTTTGGGAGAGGGAGAAAAATTTATCTTTGTCGACTCTCTCCATCCCATGCATAATTTTATAAGCCTCTATCATGCCACTCTTAGTTATCCAGGGAAATAGCCAATCGCCACTTCGGGGTCAGGAAGCCATTTTTCTCCAGGCCAGTTTGGCCAGGGATCCTGGAGGGCAGGGGTAATTTCCTGCAGGAGCGCACAGGAGCGGAGCTCTGGCAGTAAAAAGCCCAGGGGGCGGCACATGCAACAAGCCCCACCCCCTGCTCCCAGCAGACCTGGGCCATGAGGAGCAAGAAGCAGTCCTCCTTCTTTCCCCTTCCCTCCTTCTCTCCCTCTTTCTCTCCTTCTTTCCTTCTCTTTCTTTCTCTCCTTCTTTCCTTTCTGCACAGATCTATGTGTTCCCTCCCCCCAGCTAGCAATCCAAAACAGTCCAGTGGCACCTTTAAGTCCAAGGTTTATTCAGGTACAAGCTCTCCCTCCTCTGTGAGGGCAGATCTGCACGTCCCCACCCCCAAATAGCTAGAAATCCAAAACAGTCCAGTGGAGCCTGAGCAGCGGGTGTTGCCTTTTGACACACTTCGGTGATGTCAGGGGGTGTGGCATATGCAAATAAATTATGCTAATGAGTTATGCTAATGAGCTCCTGCACCTCTTTTTCTACGAAATGACCCCTGCTGGAGGAGTTTTTTGTTTTGTTTCCCCCCCTCTTCTGGGCACAGAAAAGGGGTCACTGGGGGTGGGGGGGTATTTGTGAATTTCCTGCATTGTGCAGGGGGTTGGACTAGATGACCTTGGAGGACCCTTCCAACTCTATGACTCTCTCTTTTCTATACTGAAAAGCCCCAGACGCTTCATCCTTTCCTCACAGGAAAGGGGCTCCAACCTCCTTATCATCTTGGTTGTCCTCTTCTGTGCTTTTTCCAGATCTGTGATGCCCTTTTTGAGACAATGGTGACCAGAACTGCACACAGTATTCCAAATGAGGCTGCACCATAGAACTGTACAGGAGCATTATGATAGTAGCTGTTTTATCTTTAATACCTTTCCTAATAACCCTCAACACAGTGTTTGTCTTTTTCGCCACTGCAGCACACTGAACTGACACTTTCATTGAGCTATCTACTATGACTTCAACATCTTTTTTCCCTTTCAGCCTCATTAAGTTCAGACCCCATTAGCCTACATTTGAAGGGGTTTTCTGTTCCAATGTGGATCACCCTACACTTACCAACACTGAACTTAATTTGCCATATTGTTGCCCAATCACCCAGTTTGTGGAAATGCTCCTGGAGCGCCTCACAGTTATCCGTAGTTTTCACCATCCTGAACAATTTTGTGTCATCTGCAAACTTGGCCACTATAATACTCACCCCTAGTTCCAAATCATTTATGAACAAATTAAATAGTGGGATCACTGCTTGCTTACTTCCATTGTGTGAACTGTCCAATTTATTTCTACTCTTTGGTTCCTGTCATTATACCAATTTTTAACCCATAAGAGGACCCATCCTCTCATCCCATGACTACTAAGTTTACTCAGGCATCTTTGCTGAGGTACCTTGTCAGAAGTCTTTTGAATGTCCAAGTAGACAATACCTAATGGGTCACCGTTGTCTACATGCTTGTCCACTTTCTCAAAGAACTCCAAAAGTCAAGTGAGGCAGGACTTCCTTTCGCAGAAGCCATGCTGATTTTCTCTCAATAGGTTTTGTTCCTCCATGCGCCTAATAATGCTATCCTTGATAACAGTTTCTACTAATTTGTCTGGGGCAGATGTCAGGCTAATTGGCCTGTAATATTCTGGTCCCCCTCTGGACCCCTCTGTAAAAGTCAGTGTAACATTTCCTAATCTCCAGTCTTCTTGTACAGCAGCTGAATTTAGCAATAGGTTACAATACAGGTTAGTAGATCAACAGTCTCATATTTGAGTTCCCTAAGAACTCTCGGGTGTATGCCATCAGGACCTGGAGACGTACTGATTTTAATTTCCCCAAAAGGTCTAGAACTTCACCGCCTGTCACCTCAATTTGACGAAGTTCTTCATATTCCATCCTGAAAAGAGTGGCTGTAGCACAGGTTTCATGCTCCACATTTTCCACAGTGAACACAGAAGCAAAAAATCCACTGAGCTTCTCTGCCATCTATCCACCTTCCTTTTTTATTCCTTTTTACTGGTTTTTATTTAATACTAGTGTTTATGAGGCTTTTAAAATTTGGTCCATCACCTTGAGAGCATTATAGCTATGAGGAATCATATAACAACTTCAAATAAATAAATGAAACCAAAAGAGTCACAAAAAGCAGAAGTCCTCACTAACATTTCTGCACAAATACACAAATGGTATTCCTGTTTTTTAAACAAAAGCAGTGGCTTAATTCAGACCATTGGTTGGAGGATCACGATTGAGCTGTGGGCTTATACGCTCTCCACCCGTTTCACATGGCTTCCCTTTCAGTGCCTCTTTAGTGCTAATCCATGTTTGCTGTGACATCTGAATTGGCACACCACGAGGAGCCCGTGCATGCCAAACAAGAGCCCAAGTTCTAAATATGGTGTAATTCCAGAGATCGTAGCAAACTATGGATTTGTCAGCAATAAACAGGAAATGGACTTGGAGACAGGAGGAGGCAGCACCGAAGTTACTGACTCTGGGTTGGGAACCTCCTGGAAATCACCCTCCAAAGCAGCCACTTTCTCCAATGTGATTGATCTCTATAGTATGGAGATCGGTTGTAATTCTGGGAGTTCTCCAAACCCCACCTGGAGGCTGGCAACAACAGGGAGCCCACAACTATAGGATTTGTTCACAAACCATGGCCAGGGCCTTTTCGATGGCGGCTCCACTCTGGTGGAACGAGCTTCCAGAGGAGACCAGGGCCCTGCGGGACCTTTTACAGTTCCGCAGGGCCTGCAAAATGGACCTCTCCTGGCAGACCTTTGGAGCCGCCACCACCACCATTACCACCACCACTACCATCACAATTATTGGTGTCACTATCAATAACAACTGACAACCATGGTGGAAGCCCAGAGCCGCCGTTCCCTGTGACTACTGCCTGTCCTAGCCCCCCCTAACTGAAGCAGACCAATAGAACTAAAGTAAAATCTGGAATTGTTAGCACTTTAATATTATGTTTGATTTTAACACTGTTTTTATATTATTGTATTATTATTTATCAGGAATTGTATTAATGTAATGAATCATGTTTTATGTATTATGAGAACTTTTATCCTGTTGTAAGCCGCCCTGAGCCAGCCTTGGCCGGAAGGACGGGATAAAAATCAATAAAATCAATCAATAAAAAATAAAAACAAACCTCTGAACTCTGGATTAGAAGAGTGTCTGGGATTTTAATGCCTGCACTGGGTGCCTGCCTGGGGAGAGACTGATTTTATCAAGGTCAGAGCTGCTGCCCCCTGTTCTTCCCCCCTCCTCATCCTGTGCATTAGCCTTTTGAGGGAAAACAGATTCCTTATTTGTCAACTTGTGTTTAAATTTTTTTGTGGAACTGACGGTCTTATGGTTGTGTTGGACCTTGTCAGCCACTTCAGGATTGCATTCAAGGGAGGAAAATGGGTTAAATCACACAAATAGATACATAAAATATTTTGTAAGTAAGATAATCAAAAAAATATTACTGGATTGTTTTCTCCCCTTCCCACAAACATACTGATGTCCATATAAGGATTTTTTAAAATGCACAACAACACTTCAAAACTCATGGTCCCAGTCTGCTTACTGCGCCACTGATTTCACTGGATCCCACTGACAAAGAACAAATAGAATTAGGACTTTAGTTTTATGCTGGAGAAATGCCCTTTTAAAAACATTTGAAGAAAGGAAAACTAAATCAGGACTCCAAGAGCACCCGCTGTATCCACACTCATTTGGAAATTTCAATATAGTCCAACCAGCTCTAGAATTACAGTACTCAGCAGGTTTGGAGTATCTGTTTCGTCTGCATTTTTCTCCTAATACTTGCACAAGCCCTGGCCCCTTCCTAAACCGAACTACGCAACAGTCTGTTCTCAGTTTGGCAGGGAATCAACTGTTCTCTGTACAATATAACTGGGGAGACGTCTCACTCCTACAGTCAAAACATATATAAAAGATGAGTTTGTGTCTCTTTAAAGACTAACAAATTTACTGTAGCCCATTCTTTCATGTGTATATAAATCTTCTCCGCCAGCGTCTGCAGCAACACATAGGCATCCCTTAAATGCTCTTATATTTCTCTTGAGCATCTCAGGATCCAAGGCAAGCAACAACAATATAAAAATGATTTGATAAACACAAAGCATTTCCCAAAAAAATCTAAAAACACCATATACCCCAAATCAGCAGGGCATTCGCCCGCTGCCCTGGTTCAGGATACCCCCCAAAGCTCTTCAGAATAAATCTGCTTTTCAGCCTCACCACAAAGCCAGGAGGCTAGGAGTCGCCCTGGCCTCTTCCGGGAAGCAGGGGGCAGCCAGAAAGAGTGGGTCTGGCTTGCTGCGGAACATGCCTTAGGTAAGCCTAGTGACTACTTCCTTCCCCCTTCCCAGCTAGGGGGGCATGGCCCATTGCCTTCTGGGCAATAATGAGGCTGCTGGGACCGTCCCACCATTGCCAGCTGTAACACGGGTTTCCTGGAGATGGTGTTGCTTTCTTATTCCCTTGGGATGATTTGTAGTCAAGGGTGAGGAGCGATGCTGTGTTGGGGCACAGAGCAGCGAATGCATCAACGTGTGGTGCTTTAGGTTGTCAAGGTGTATGTATGTTTCTCTGATGACACAGTTCACCTGGTTGAGGATTCACTTGGTGGAAGAACTCAAAACTTCCTTGCCTCAAATACAGAGTGTTCTGCTCTGCAAAATTCTGTCTGATGCTTTACTTATATCCCCTTTCTCCTTAATGGTGACCCAAAATAGCCTACATTGTTCTCCTCTCTTCCAGTTCAATCGGTGAGGCAGATTAGGCTGAGAATGTGTGACTTGACCCAAGGTCACCCAGCAAGCTTCCGTGGCAGAGACAGGATTCAAACCTGAGTCCCCTAGTCTGACACTCTAGCCACTACACCACACTGACTTTCAGTGAGAGACAGAGGTGCATGTTTTTGGTATCTCAGAAACTGCTCTCTGATGGTTTTTGTATTGCAAGACTGAGAGAGAGTTATTATTGGGGGCAGGGGTCGTTTCGTAGAAAAAGAGCTAGGGGGACTCATTAGCATAACTCATTAGCATATGCCACACCCACTGACATCACCGGAAGTGTGTCATAAGGTCACACACCCCGCCCCCAACGGTCCCAGCCGCCACCGCCAGCCTTGCAGCTCCACTGCCGAGCCCCATGAGGGGCCCGGCGGTGGACCTGCAAGGCCGGCGGGAGTGCAAGGAAGCCCCGCAAAGGCCCTCCCTGGCCACAGGCAGGCAGGGGTGGGGAGAGGCAGGGAGGAAGCAACTTACCCTACCTCTTCTCCTGCCTCCTCCTGGCTGAATGAGGGCCGGAAGCGGGGCGGCCGGAAGCAGGGGGTGGGGCTTCGTCATGTGCCCCGCCCCTCACCCGGGGGAACTGCGATCCCCCGCATTCCCCCCCGAAATGACCTCTGATTAGGGGTGCTGAGTCATCACACTGGGACCTGATTCTGTGGGGTGTCACAGGATTCAGAGCTCCCCACCCCCCCGTTGTAATGTCAGACTATTAACTGAGACCATCCAAAGTTTTCCAGCCATTCGTTTCTTTAACTAAGCGCCCAGCTAAATCCATCTCCGGATGCCATGATCGAGAGGGAGAAGGAGAGCAAACTGAAACTCATCTAGGTACGATGGAGGTGACGATGGCTGCGAAAGAGACAATCTTGCCCTGGACTTAGGGGAGGGTGGGGTAAATTAAATTGCAGGCTTGCAGTTCAGCACGAAGGTATGAAATGGAGCACTCTCAGGATACTGATCTTGCCCTCAAGTTTGATATTTTGATCACTGTACACAGCTGGGCACCAGTGTTCCCTCTAAGCTGAGTTAGTGTGAGCTAGCTCACAGTTTTTTAGCCTCCGGCTCACACATTTTTGTCTCAGCTCAGGAAGGATGGCTCCAGAGCAAACTAATTTATGCAGTAGTCAAAGGGCTCGCTCACAACTTTAAAGCCAGTAGCTCACAAAGCAGAATTTTTGCTTACAAGACTCACAGAGGGAACATTGCTGGGCACATTCTTGCCCTCTTTATATGCTGCACTTTTTAAAGGTATGCATTGTAAACCCTATGCAGACATTCATGTTATTATTGTACAGATCTATAAGAACATAAGAATGTAAGAGAAGCCAATGTTGGATCATCCAGTCCAGCACTGTCACACAGTGGCCAAAAATACCAGGTGCCATCCAATGCTCCCTCTAAGCTGTGGAGTCCTATGAGCAAAAATTCTACGTTGTGAGTTACCGGCATTAAAGTGGTGAGGGAGCGATTTGGCTGCTGCATAAATCAGTTTGCTCTGGGGCCCTCCTTCCTGAGCTAAGACAAAATTGTGTGAGCTGGAGGCTAAGAAGCTGGGACCTAGCTCACACTAACTCAGCTTAGAGGGAGCATTGGTGCCATCTGTACAAAGAGGTCAGGACAGGGATTGAGCCTGCTGCCCCCTCCCAGTCTCTGCAGCACTAAGCAGCTATCTGCACTTGGGCCTATGCACACGGCACCCAAACCTCATCCCCAAATTCATTTGAACACTGAAATAAATGTCTGCACAAGACTTAAGATATTGACATGATTATCTGAAACAGAAAGAATGAACAAAGTCTGAGTCCAGTGGCACCTTTAAGACCAACAAAGTTTAATCCAAGGTATAAGCTTTCATAAAAGTATCTGCGGTGGCTCAAGTGGTTAAGATGCTGAACTGCAGGCTGTGGAAGGTCAGTAGTTTAGCACTTCGAGACCCGAGTGCCGCATGACGGAGTGAGCTCCCATCTCTAGTTCCAGCTCCTGCCAACCTAGCAGTTCGAAAGCAAGAAATTGCAAGTAAATAAATAGGTACCACTTCGGTGGGAAGGTAACAGCATTGGCTCTTCGGCTTTGAAACGGAGATGAGCACCGCAACCCTAGAGTCGGACTCTACTGGCTTTCGAGCAAGGGAACCTTTACCTTTACAAGCTTTCATGCGCAAGCACGCTTCCTCAGATATTCAGAGTGAACATTAGAAAAACCTAAAACGAGCGGTGGCGCAGGCAGTAAATGCCTGTAAGTAAAACTATCTCCAAACAGCCTTAATAACTGTTTGAGTCCCACCGCGGCCGGGGTGAGCTCCCGGCCCTTATCCTAGCTCCTGCCCACCCAGCGGTTCGAAAGCAGCAATTAGACAAATGGGTACCCACTCCTGAAGAGTGGGGGGGCATCCTACTCTACCTCCAATATTGGCGGGCAGCAGCGGCGGTTGGACGATGCGGTGAATCAATGAGTGGCGAGCTGGTAGAAAGAACATGACAACGGATCGGCAGCAGATGGCATGCGACTTGGGAGGTGATTGGAGGCGGCGTGGAGGCGCGGTGACGTAAGCACGGTCGGAGCCTCTGGGACAGAGACCAGTTGCCACCTCATCGTGTAGCCGCACGCAATAAAAAGGACCATCCCAGGAGGCCGAGCCGAAGAGACGGAAAAGACCTCCGCTGAAGGACACTACCACCTGGTCTTCGTAAGACCTCGCCACAGAAAGACCTACGCTGCGTAGGTGCCTGGTAAGGCATCCATCTCCCCTGATATGTATGTGGCCCTAGTTAGGCGATTAAATGTATATGTGTAAACCGCTCCGAGCCTCCGGGAAGGAGCGGTATAGAAATGTAATAAATAAATAAATAACCTTGTTTGAAAAATCTGCATCATACAGGGATGCTTGTCAGTTTAGCCAGAATAGGATGAAACTCCTTGTTGAATTTACACTCACGTCAATCCAGATTTTCCTCTGAGTGTTGGGTGTACTTATGAAATGGCTCTCTTTTAGAAGGTCTGCAAATAATTTGTGTTGCAGTGAAGTAGGATTGTGGAGGACAAAATGCACAGACATATGGCACTGAACCATCAGGAGGATGAAAAATGACTTTCAAATATATTAATTATGCACTAGCAAAAAGAGCATGCTAAAACTGGAAGTCGTACCAGTGGGCGTTGAAGATCGCCACTAGAAGGGGTTCGTGTGAAACTGATGTTTTCATTGGAAAAGGGAAGGAGACAGAAAGGGGAAAGTGATGGATGAAAATAAAAATTAAAAAGCAAAAGCAAGTGCTTAAAACTGGAAAGCCCGTTGCGACTAAATGGCTTCCTCTTAATATGCAAGGATGTAATTGTACACTTGTAATTGTGCCACGTCAGCGCAGGATATTTTGGACCCAGTCTGGGTCTTAAGACGGCGATGAACGTGACCAGCACTCCAAAAAAAGAGAGAGGCAGACAGACAGAAGAAAACCAACCCCATATTCAATTTAGAACACAGAATAAATACATATATAACGCCAATTCAACAAAGCAGATCATACATTTTTAACCTCATGGCACGGCAGGGGAAAAAAACCGCTTCAAACCTGTAGCAAGTCAATGAGAAATCTTCCCCACTGGTAAGCACAATAGCAGCCATCCAATTCAATAGACGTTTATCAGCAGTGAAACCTGATCGAGATAAATGAGGGAGCTGTTGAGCCACAGGCCTGCCTCTGCCTGCTGCAGGCTGCCAGATAAAATGGGAACAAAAGCTCCCCGCTGAACCCCCCACCGGTCTCCATTAGCCCCCGCTGATGCTTTATTATCTGGGGGGCTACTGGACTGTGCAGCAGGCAGTAAGGGGAAAGTAAAATAAAATAAAAATTAAGAGCACATAACGCAGCGCAAAAAAATAAATAAATCAAGACACAAAATCTAGCTTTGCCCAAGTCATCTCCCTTTTTCTGGTGATGCAGCAAGCTTAGTATCTGAATAACACCACAAGCTGGAAAGCAAAAGACTGCCATTGTTTATAATGTAGCTCTGGAAATCTTAAGGGTGCATGCACTGCAAACATAAGTAGGTCTACTCAGAATCTTACTGAAGTCCACGCAATTAGACTGACTCCCAAGGAAAGGAGGAAAGGAGGACCATAACCATATCATTCTAATAGACCAAAACACCCTTTTAAGATTAATTTCATATAGTATATGCACAAGTATATAAAATATGAGACCATTAACACCACTCATGTAAATATGTACACTAAATAATTATTACTCGCTAATTTTTGAAACAGCTTTTCCAGGGGACAGAATAATTTAGAACTGTTTTAAGATTTTACAGCGACTTGACTTCTGGTAGTACCCACAGACTGCCGCACCGGCACCATTATGGCGTCCACATCCAAATAAAACCCTTTTTTCTGTGTAGTACTGCCACTGGAACTTTTTTTTTTAAAATGAGTTATCTGCATTCTCTGTTAATCCTAGAACTGTTTCGTGCACTCAAAAGAAAGCCACAAGAGGGGCTGCTAATCCTAGAAGTGTCGCTCCTTATTCCTTATATTTGTGATGTCAGGTTCTCTGAAGCGACTGAATCCTGTGCGCGAGGCATCGGCCAAGAGTGACTTTTGGGAACAGTCCTGTAGCCAGTCAATGGTTTTGGTTTCTTCCCCAATTATACTCCACTGCACCAAGTTTTTATTACAGTAGAAAGCCACAGCTTAGGACGTGGAGTGGGAACTCATCCCTAGATGTCAACGATCCTCATGAAAGAAGGGGTAAAACACCGACAGAAGAAACTCCACAAGGCGAGAAAAAGTATACCAACACCGGTCACGTCCACTAGACGAGAGAACTTGTGAATCAAATTCCATTTAAAAATCTGTTTTAAAAGTACTGGCTTTCAAATGGAGGATGAGGATCCAAACTAGGGTTGCAGTTCTCTCACAGGTGGGTCTTCAGGCCAGAAAGGGGGGGGAGCTGGGAGGCTGAATGGTAAATTTGGGACTGACTCTGTGTAGTGTCCCAAATGGCCATGAAATGTAGCCTGCTGCTCAGTTATCTCATTGTTTTTAATAAGTACTCAATATGGAAAATAAAATGCAAACTTCCAAAGGGTGTAAGGGCTACTGATGTAAGATTCCTGTGTTTTATGCAGGTGAGGAAGAAAATAACATGCAGTTGATTTGCAAGAGGATCTCATTCATTCTCACCCAACTCCACTCCTGAGAGCAGTCCCCAACCCACAGGCAATGCTCCCTCTAAGCTGTGGAGTCTCATGAGCAAAAATTCTACTTTGTGAGCTACTGGCATTAAAGTTGGGAGCGAGCGATTTGGCTACTGCATACATTAGTCTGCTCTGGAGCCCTCCTTCCTGAGCTAAGGCAAAAATGTGTGAGCCGGAGGCTAAAAAACTGTGAGCTAGCTCACACTAACTCAGCTTAGAGGGAACACTGCCCACAGGGCTTTTGTTCATGCAGCTCCCATGACCCCAGCCTAGCCTTTTTTGGTGGTCCATGAGGACCCTGCATACTTTTCTCACCAGTGGAAAAGCTGGTGGAAGCCAGCCCTGTAAATTTACAAGGAACAAATAGGGAAGGGGAAAATCCCACTCCCTGGTGGTGCCCGTTCCCTCCTGTAGCTGCCTTCGGGCCTCCTGGCTTTCTCCACCTCATCCTACTGCTACTGCCACCTGTCTTTCCCCTCTGCCGCTACCACTGCTGCCTGACTTTCTGGTCTGAGCCACCTCCTACACTGGTGCCTTTACTGCCTTTACTGCCGCTGACCTGGCTGGCTTGACTCACCAGCAGTGCACCCTCCTTTGCCCACACTTGCTCCTCCTGTCCACACTGCCTCATTCACCCACCTCTTTCTTTCCTCCACTGTTTACCTGCCTGCCTAGGTCATGCAGTGGCAGTCCCTCCTCCTTCCTTTACTGTTGCAGGCCATCTGTTTATGGAGTTGCTATGCTAGTTTTTTCCTGGTAAGGTGAGGATTTTTAAAAGTCCCCTTACACTTAAAAAAAAAAGTTGTGCAAACCTGGGTTTGCTGTCCCAATTTGTAGTAAAATTACTCTCCTCTGTACAGGGCTCTAATATGTGGATTTATTGATCTGCATTCTAGGGTTATGTTCAGAACTAGATATAATAAGCAGGGACCTGCAAGGACTTGTGTGTGTGTGTGGGGGGGGCAATCTCATT
>NW_015164706.1:214781-243059 GCF_001447785.1 Gekko japonicus | reverse complement strand
AGCCCCCATAGCCTCTCCCCTTTTCCTGCTTCCTTCTCTCCTTCCCACCCCCCAGATAGAAATGTGAAGGCCCGGAAAAAACCTGGAAAAATTTGGAAAAATTGAAAAAAGAAAAGAAAATTGATTATGGAACGTTTTATTTTAACATGATGAATAAAATATTTTAAGACAAGGTGTTCAAATATTTTCCAAATCATTTCTAAAAAATATGTATGGTATCAGATTGATCTAATTTCTGTGCACTGAGGACAAGCAAGTCCTAGGTTACAAACTGAACTCTCCAATGCAAGAACAAGATGCATTTCTTCCTTAGGAGGTGCTATTGTCACAAGAAAAGAAAAAGGTTTCAGTTTTGTTTTTGCATGTGGGTGGGTATTCTGTTTGTAATAATCGTTTAGATACACTATATTTTTAATATGCTAGTTGTGATAATTTCATGCCAAGTAAAAATGTCCATAGTCATATTTTATGTTCCTAAAGTAACAGAATGACTTTCAATCTGGAAAAGGAAAAAAAAGTGCTAATGTAGAATTTTTTTCATTTTTTCCGAAAATTTCTGTTTCCCCCCGAAAAAAAATGGTTTTTTTCCCGAGCTTCAAAATTTCTGGAAATTTTACATCTCTACCCCCAGATAACCTACTTTTATCTGCACCCCATCTTCAGCTTTCTCTCTGTCCTTCCCCCTTTAGCCTCTCCCTGGGCAAAGTATGGCCAAAGTTGTATAGAGAAGGCCACTGGGACAAGCCCAGTTTTGTGGGCAGTGAGTCTCCACAGGACCTACTCCAGAGTAATCCCCTGTCTGTCCATAGCTTCATTTTGTGGCTTTATTAATCATATCCTTTATGGTGTGGTTCGGAATTAAGATATAATGATGATGTGGAGTTTACAATAATTTCAGTATCTAGCCTTAAAATCTGTGGGGAAGCATAGATATTTGAAGCATAAAGTTCAGAACCAGAAATCCAAGACAGAACTGCAATGGGGCAGAAACCAAGCATTTTCATAGCAATTCCCTTCCAAACACAGCTTTGACCGTTACTCAGATCAGCAATGATGAATGATTCAGATAACTGTCCAAAAACTTGGGGGAAGGTCAGAGAATCCCAGAATTAGAATCCACCAGCTGTGCAATCTAATCCTAGAAGTTACTTCTAGTTGCTGCTTTTCACAGTTACCAACACAGCTGGGGCCACAAATTCAGTATCCACCATTCTCAAAAATAACAGCCCAAGCCTATATTTTCAAGTAAAATAAAATGCAGCTGACTACAGACCTCAATTTTGTCCGTTTTGGCATCACCCCAGTATATCTTGTTTTCTGCATAATCCAGCGCCAATCCATTAGGCCAACCAAGTGAAGTATTCACCAGCACAACTCTGTCTGATCCATCCAAAGCAGCTCTCTCAATCTTTGGAATCTCTCCCCAGTCGGTCCAGTACATGTAGCTGCAAGAGAAACAAGAGTTAGGGAGAATCTGAATACCTATATTTCTACAGTTCTGATAATACCTCCCCCCACCACCACCACCAATGGAATTGTTCCAATGAAATGCAATAATCACAAAAAATGAGCCACTGGTAAGTTTCAGGGGTGTGTTTTTGGTAAAGTCCAAACGGTATGGATTTGTGTTGTAGTCTCTGCTTTCTTTAATCAAAGTGACTTCTTGCAGTGAAATATCTGTGGAGTGCTGTTTAACTGAATGCCCATGGCAATTTGTCGTGGAATTCTCATACATTTGCTATGGAATTCTATACAGTGACAGTGGACACTATCTTGCCATTGCTAGCAATATGCTGGAAGAGACTGCAGGGTGCTTTACATGCATGCACACACATATATAGGAAAGCACACTTTGCTTGGGGGGGGGGAACCCCCTAACGTGCAGTTACAGTTTTAAATGGACTGATGCGTAATTGCTTACTAGCTGGGACCTAAATATTTTGTTCAGCACATTTTGAAAGAAGGGAAATTTCCTTTCCGGTGTATGGGAGAGCAAGTTAGTAAATACTCAAAGGAATTCAGTAAGCTTTTATGGGCCCTAGCGTCATCTAACACTACGGGATCCCTATGCTCCCTCCATCCCCTTCCCCCATTCTGCAAACCAATGAACAATTTTCAGTTTGCACCTGAACTTGCCTTCCATGAAGATAGATACCTTTCATGGAGATAGATCAAAATGGGTAGATGGGTAGCTGTGTTCGGCTGTAGAAGTAAAGACCAAGTCTCTGAAGAAGTGAACAGTGACTCACAAAAGCTCATACCCTGCCACAAATTTTGTTAGTCCTGGAGGTGCTACTGGACTCTTGCTCTTTTATACCGGCAAAATATGGTTTGCAGTCTCCCAGCAAATTAATATTCCGAACTGCAAAGAAACCACAGTTTGGAATCCTGGTCTGCAGAGAAAGCACAAACCACAGCTTGCTAATTCGAATATAATGGCACTTGTGGTTTGCTGCAAAAAGTGGAAATTGCTCACTGGCTTGTCCTAAAGGAGGAGAGGAAAGAAAGCAGAAGCCCAAGCCCTGGTCCACTCATTCACACAACAACAACTCAGTTTTCCATTACATCTGGAAAGAGCCACCTGATCAGTGCAAAGTCACTAAAGGAGTTTAATGGCTGAGCAAGAATTTGCACCAGAGGTTTCTTCAGTTAATGCCCCATATTTTGCACATTGCAACAGATGTCTCACTGGGAATGGGATATTCTCCACAAGCAGGACATGCACGACAGCAGCAGAGAACGCTGGCAGTAGAAACCTCAGCAACCTCATCTGTTGAATCATTTCTCCAAACACCTAGCAGAACTGCATCAGGGGTGGGCAGGTCTAGGGTTAAATGAGAACTGGTATGGAGTAATGGCTAGGAAAATGAGCCATTAAGTTCCCAGTTCAGCAGCCATCATGTCCCTCATTCAGAGCCTGCAAGCAAGCTATTCGCATGACCTCTCCCCATGTCTACAATATAGAGATAACAATATTAACTGATGTTCTACAGATTACTGAGAAGACATAAGTAAAGGGCTTTGAATCCTTACAACGTAACACATAAATTAATACACAGAGATCAATCAATTTTGGGGACAGATTTGGCCCTCAGATCTCCAGATGCCTTTGGCCCTCGGGCCTCCTGATGTCAACCCCTAACTCTAGAACTGGAGTGGAAGTTTCTAAATGAGGACGAACCAGAAACCTGCTAAATGGATAGGATATTAGGAGGGCTTTTTTTAAAAAGAAGCTCCACAAATAACAGACATACAACAAGTACCGTGCACAGATGATTATAACATATCATAAATAATTGTATATTTTTGAAAAATATTTTACAATAATTTCTACATATGTAATAAATCATCTTAATCAAAAATATCAAAAATCATCTCCAAGAATCTCAAAAGCTATTGTACAACCTTTAATAATAGTCCTCCTCTATTAAAAGTTTCAAAAGGGAGGACTCCTTAAAATATTTTTCAAAAATATACAATTATTTATGATATGTTATAATCATCTGTGTACGGTACCTTGTTGTATGTTGGTTTTCCTACTTACCGTGGGTCCTTGTTTGGTTTTGTGAATTGCTGTATTACCACAAATAACAGAAGCATCTTACCCAGTCATGGGATCCAGAGCTATAGCTCTAGGTTCTTCCAAGTCTTCTGAGATCAGAATCTTCCTCATGGTCCCATTAAGCCTTGTCACCTCAATACGGTCTGTCCCAGTATCAGTCCAGTAAAGGTTACGGGCAATCCAATCCACAGCGATGCCATCTGGATGTGCAATTTGTGCTTGCACAACAAACTGGCTAGATGACCCATCTATGAAAGAGCGTAGGATGGCCCTCACCTCATCGTCTGTCCAGTAGATGTACCCTTCTACAGGATCGTAGTCAATAGCAATGGCATGTCGAATGTCTTCCAGTTGCAAGACGATGTCAGTAAAATCCGGAGTGTCCAAAGAAATCCGCCTCAAGTCAGTCCTCCTGGCTAATAGCAGCAACTCTGTGGCTCCTGGATAAATTGGGAGGGAAAATGAACTGAGCATAAGATGCTTACATGTCTGTTTACTAAATCTATATCCTGCTCTTTGTCCAAGATATTCAGGACACCATAAACAATGCTACTCGTGAAAGGCATGGTTGGCCAGCAGAAGTCCAAGCTGGATGTCCCAATGTCTCTTCCAGGAAGGTCCACAGCTGCCATACTAACCAAAGTTAGTTCAAAGGGCTATGTGCCACAAAGGAAAGCTATGTCTCCATCTGGACACTGGGATCTAGCAACTCCGCAGACTCTAAATTTGCTCCCTGAGGAGAAGCACAGCTCCCTCTGCAACAGTGTCACTCCAGAACCAAAGCCGCCTTTACAACACAATTGCAACATCTCAGTTTTGCCTAGATTGAGCTTCCATTTCATCTGGATTGCTCCCACTTCCAGCCAACAATCCAAGACATCCATTGTCTCACCAGATTCACCTTTATGACGAGAAGTAGAGTTTGCATCACCCATATATTGACAGCACTCCAGATCCCCAGACCACCTCTCCCAGCGGTTTCATGCAACCCTTTAATCTGGGCCAGGGCTTAGGCTGCCCTAGTTCCCCTGCAGAACTTGGCGTGAGCAGGAACAGGGAGAAAGGACCTCATTCGGGCTGCGCTGAGCCCTCGAGACATCTTCACTGCCTCTCCCGCAAAGTAGCCTGCCACTTGCCTCAATTGAGGCCACCCAGCCACAGGTGGCAATAAAACCAGAGGGGGCCCGAGGAGAGCGGGGTTGCACTGTGGCAGGTGGGTTAGCCAGCAGGGTCTGGCAGTCTGATGGGGGATCAGGTGGCAGGCTGCTGGACCAATAGCAGTTTGGGAAGGGTGGGAGCAAGCTGGGCTGGTGCTGCCACTGGGAAGCTCTCCAAGACTTCTGGTCTCACTGGGAGGGAGCAAGGGTGGGGTCTTGCAGAGGTGTATTTAGAGAGGGCCCACATGCAGGCTGAGCAGCTCAGTAAGCCTGCTCTGGATGAGGAAAGAGCACAGGTTACAGAGAAGAGGAGGAACTAGGAGGAGCAATCCCCTCTCTGATCTGAGACCTCACGGGCCTACTGTTTGGAAGGCGGACAGAAAAGGAGGGGGCTGACAGTTGGGCAAGGGAGAGGCCTACACACGATTGGGGTTCTCCCACTGTCACCCAGCGCTATCTTCTGGAATTGATCAGCCAGCTAGGACTGAACCAGTGGAGTCCAGTGGCCCTGACAGCTATCTCCTGATGGATATTATGGCCCCATGTTATCAAAAGCTGCTGAAAGGTCCGTGAGAATCAAAGGAGTTTTTCTATCCACACCACTTTTAGTGAACGTTCTCAAGGCAATGGAGACAGCCTCAGTCCCCAAACTGTGCCTGAAGCCAAACTGGAAATACTTCAGTTTTGTCCAAAAAGACAGAAGTTGTACTTCTACCACTTGGTCAAGTCCTCTGCTGAAAAGGGGATTATTTTCAGCCAGATGATAATTGTTCAGCCCTTAAGGGTCCAGGGAAAGCTTCCAAGGAGGAATCTCATGGCTAAATCCTTCAAAGGCAGCCAAAGCCATCTCTCCTCAGAGAAGCATTAACCACGCTCAGAGCCCAGCTGGAAACTATAAATCCTGAAGGGCAAAGGAAGCACCTAGAATACAAATGTTAACACCACAGTTCTCCGAGCAATTTGTCCACATCCTCAAGTCACAGTAACTGAAATTCATCCAAGCTGCCACAACAGGTCTACACTCTGATAATAATAAGAACGTAAGAGAAGCCAATGTTGGATCAGGCCATTGTCCCACCTAGTCCAACACTCTGGGTGCGTTCAGACGCGCCATTTCAGCTGGCATAAACTGTACCGGTTCGAACAGGTGCAGTTTATGCCGGCTGAAACGCGATCACACTTACCTCCCTCACAGCAGAGCCCATCGCTGTATGCCCGTTCACATGCTGCGGGCGTCGGCGTTTTAAAAAAAAACACCTCAATTTGAGCATGCGCATAGGCAGCTATCCATAGAATGGCGATCTTTGCGCATGCTCAAAACACCCCGTATTACATTTAAAGTTTAAAGGTAAGGACTTACCTTTAAAGTTTAAAGCCCAAACTGGCCTCCCTAAAGTCCCGGACTCCTCCGGAAAGTTAAACTAAGGGTCTTTTCTTTTTTAAAAAAACAAACACCGGGCGAAGCTTCGCCCAAGCGCATATCGGCACCCCCAAAAAAATGGCGGGCAAAAATCGGAAGCCTCCGGCTTCTGAACGGAAGTGGCTAGACACCGGTGGAGAGCGATCAGACGGGGGTAAACCGATTACAACCGTTGTACTCAGGATACCACCACTTGGGGACATAGTGGCAGAGTACAATGGTTTAAAGGGCTTTGCAACGCTTAGGGACAGAAGGCAGATGTTCTACGTGTGAATGCCGGTAAGTACACCATTTGCAACCGGCACCTATACCGTTGCAAATGCCGCGTCTGAACGCACCCTCTGTGTCACACAGTGGCCAAAACCCAGGTGGGGCCCACCATGCCAGACTCCTGAACTGCCTGTCTCTGAAAAGAGATTTGTGTTTGGATACATGGCTACTTGCCATTTTGGAACAAATGTGGAGACTGAAATCCGGTGACCATTGAGTAATCTGTATAGAAGTAATTAGTATAGAATTCAAGTAAATCTATTCTGTCTTTACTTCAGACTCTTAATACATATTTCTTTCTGGAAATTTCAAGTGGAGCTGGAGACAATTAGGCACCACAGCTGTAAGACAAAGAATTGGCTTCTCCAAAGTGCAGTTTTTTAAAAAAATGCTAGAAGATCTCTCTGCTAAAAACTGAGAGGACAAAAAAGTTAGTTGTCATGGAAACTGCTCTGCTGGGGTCAGCCGGGCTCGCCTGTGGCTGCACGGATCATCTGTCAATGCCAAGACAGTATAAACAGTAGAAATCCACACAGTATTCCCTCACTCCCAAAGCTTCTCTAAACGCTCCAGCCCAGCACACCAAGGAATGAAGGCAAGATGCCTGTTAGGTAAATAACCATTGTTCTTTGAACTAATCGAGAAGAAATTATGCCTGCCGTACTTCTTCCAAAATCTAATACTGAATCTAATGTTATACCAATGAGATGCTCCTTCATGCTGGTTTATATGAAATGCTTTGGCATAATACAACAGCAAGTCTGGTTATATATATGCAACTTTTTGTTTTTAAAAAAAAGGTAATGGAAAACTCAGTGTAACTGACACGCATAACACACACCCTGGCTCTCTTCCAAGTCAGACTTCAATGCCAAATCTCTCCATGTCTGCTTTTTTCTTTTGGGTGTATGCGTGTGCACGCGCGCGTGCGCGTGGTTGTTTTAAATAAGCAAACTGCTAAACAAAAATGCAAGACTTGGACAATTTCATTATGCAATGTAAGGGAGGAAACCGACACAGAAAGCAAAACAGTTTTATTCCTCAAAGCTGAAAGGAAAACGAGATTCAAAGTAACTACACCAGTCGTCCTGGTATGAGAATATAAAAACTGACCTGGTGCTTCAAGAAGACCAGAAGGACATCCTGTTTCCAGGATGCTTCTGAAAAGCCCCCCAGCAGAGGATGAAAGCTACAGGCCAGCTGCGCTGTTCACTGCCCCCCACTTAGCAAATGGCATTCAGAGGGACTCTATTCTGTTTGACTGTCATGGATGCCTACCACAGTCTTATCCTCCGTGGATTTGCAGAAGTCATTTTAAAGTCATCAAAGTCACCAACCATCACCGGATTCTGTTAATTTGTGCAATTTATGAAGAGCCATTTTCTTTGGTCTGTCCTGAATCTGCCCCCTACCCATTTTCCTGGGGGATCCCAAACTCCACTACAGAACTAGATGCAGAGTTCTAGATGCAGAACTAGATGCAGAGTTCTAGCTCAGTTTTTTAGCCTCCGGCTCACACATTTTTGTCTGAGCTCAGGAAGGATGGCTCCAGAGCAAACTGATTTATGCAGCAGCCAAATTGCTCGCTCACAACTTCAATGCCCGTAGCTCACAAAGTAGAATTTTTGCTCACAAGACTCCACAGCTTAGAGGGAGCATTGAGCATTACTGCTGGTCCAGGGAAACTGCACTGCCACAGAAGGCAGAGATGACAGAAGGGTCAATTCTAAAATTTCTAGGACACTGCCTCATAAAAATAAAAATAAGTTAAATGAATAGTTAGTAAATAGCCAAATGGAGTCTCTTTTTACAGAAGTACACTGGTGGGTATCAGGCACTGTAACAAGCCAGAGTGGGAGGCCTTCGCTGCTTTCCTTATGACCTTTGAAAAGCTGGCCATTATTGGAAGAGATGCGTGGAAAACTAGTTCTGAGACAGTGCATATGTAAATCCTTTGGAATACTTCTTACCTATGAACTATCCAGAAGCCTTCTGACTAAAACTTACTAGACTTAATAGAAAAGGCCGGATGCCAGAAGGAATTTATCCAAAAGGGCAACCCCACATGGTAATCCAACCCATCCTCTTGCATCACCTCCCCCCAAAAAACTACTGAAGATTCCTTTTGAGAAATTCTGCCAATTATGACACGTACAGAAATAAAATGCTGAAAGATTGTGGGCCATCCCTCTTCTTTCTGGACACCTAACCATGACCGAGAGGTACAGCCACCTATCATTTTTCACAATGTCTTCCTTTCCAGGTTAGAAACAACACCCTGGCAAGATTACTACAGAGTCTCAGAGAGCCTCAACAAAGTTTTAGTTTCATCATATTTGAACATCAGGACTAAACAGTCACAAGGACTCTATTGTATGGTTTAACATACAGACACAGGGAATTCTGTCTCACAAGGTGTATTTGATGACTGCTAGCCTATGTGGGTTCAAAAAGCATTAGAAAACATAATGGAGATCGGGTCTATAAATGGCCATGGGGGAGATAAATGGGCAATCTCTTTGTAACAGATGCTAGGAATAAACATCAGGGGAAGACCATCTTGTCTTACCTGGTAACCAGAAACACCTGGGCTTATCTCTACTGGAGACAGAATGCTGGACTAGCAAGCCCCTTGAAGATCCAGCAAAATAAATCTTACATTTCTAAAGGGCAATGTCTACACTGTTCTGTTGCTGGGATGTGCAGTAGATATCCACTTGAATGGTTGAATTCTTCCATTACCATTCTGTTATGGCACAATTATTCACTGTACACTTCCTAATAACAACATTTTTCAGACTCCATCAATGCATCCTGCATATTAAAGGATATGCCGATTTTTTTATTTTAATGCCACCTTTCCACCTATATGGGTATTACCAGGGGTCATTTCATGCCAGAGTGCCCCGGAGCGGCACTCCAGATGTGGCCGGCATGACTAAACACCAAGGCGCACAGAACGCTGTTACCTTCCCACTGAAGTGGTACCTATTTATCTACTTGCAAGTTCTTGCTTTCGAGCTGCTAGGTTGGCAGGAGCTGGAACTAGAGATGGGAGCTCACTCCGTCTTGTGGCACCCGGGTCTCGAATAATTGTGTTATGGCACAATTATTCATTGTACACTTCCTAATAACAACATTTTTCAGATTCCTTCAATGCTTCCTGCATATTAAAGGATATGCCGATTTTTTATTTTAATGCCACCTTTCCACCTATATGGGTATTACCAGGGGTCATTTCATGCCAGAGTGCCCCGGAGCGGCACTCCAGCAGTAAGGAGCCCAGGCCCTGCCCCCCCCAGGGGGGATTTAAATGCCTGACTTCCCAGCCCGATCTTCTTCAGCGGGAAACCTGGAGAAGATTGGGCAGGGAAGCCAGGGCATGTCTCCAGGCACCTGGAAAAGATCGGGCTGGGAAGCCGGGCATTTAAATCCCCCCCCCCCCAAGGTCGCTTCGCAGTGGCGGCATGATCTTTCCACTGTATTCTATGGCCCCATAGAATACAATGGAAAGATCATGCAGCCACTGCGGCGTGACTCTAGAGAGAAGGGGTTTAAACTTTAAACCCCTTCTTTCTTCGCTGCCCCCCCCCCGGGCCGGCTGGAGAAGCAAAGGGGGGGGCATCTTCAAGAGCCTCCCCTTCCCCAGTAGATGCTCCCCTCCCCCTTTTTGCTTCCCCTTCTGACACACTTCCGGTGATGTCAAGGGGCATGGCATATGCTAATGAGTTGTATGCTAATGAGCTCCTGCACCTCTTTTTCTACAAAATGACTCCTGGGTATTACAAATAAATTCTTACCATTACAAGTGCCCTGTTACAGCAGTTACGGTTCTCAGTAGATACATTTACTAAAATAACTATATCTGTTTTTGTTCTCTGAACAGTCATTTAAATTTAATGTTTTAATGTTTCTTGCAATCATGGCTTTATTAGCTGCTCATGGTGACAATCTGGAACATGCAGAAGAAAGCTAAAAAATCTAGTTGTCTAATAGACGTGCTAGAAGCTGTTATTTCAAATCACTTTCCGAGGGAGTGTTTTTGTCTTTTCTCTTACAGTTGAAACAAGCTTTTCAAAATGCATCCTCTTGCCTAGAATAATAATTGAGACAGACAATGTAAACATCATTAGCTTATGCATCACCACAGCTGGAGATGGGGAAACCTATTTTTGTGCAAGGGCTGGTAATTTACTGCACCAAATTTTGCAAGCTCAATCGACAGCTCGAATGACACAAGACGACAAGTATTTTAAGAAAGCATTCCATGGATCCGTGTAACTAAGTTAATACAATGATGGGAAAACTGAAATGGGAAAAAGGGAATTTAATATTGAGAAGTAATTGATGCATGTAGCAAAGGACATTAAAAATGTGTGTATTCCAAAAACAATTACTGACATAAATTTTTAAAAGTCTTTTTTTTCCTGGTGTTTACACTCAATCTAATAACTAAGAACAAGAAGGGTCCTTTTAGTCCACCATCCTGTTTCACACAGTGGCCAACCAGTTACCCCTGGAAAGCCGGGGAGCAGGGCTTGGAGGCCAAAGCCTCCTCCTGCAGTTGCCCCAAACACTGGTATTTGGAAAGTTACTCCCTCTGAACATGGAGGTGTCATTTAGCTGTGGCTAACAGCCATTGCTGGACCTGTACTTCATGAATGTGACTAATTCCTTGTTAAAGTCACCTGAACTAGTGGCCATGACTATATCCTGCATCACTGATACTCATATCAACCACTGGTTTGCAACCTGTCCACATATTGTGACCAGAACAGTGAAGTGTTCAATGCACTGTTTGCTGGGGGTCAAACGTCTTGCGTAAACTTGATGGCACATGCACAGTCTCATACTGCTTCCCCCTCTAGGCTAAGTCTGTCCCACTTGCCTGGGCTCTTCCGGAATAAAGGTTTTGTGCTCTGCCCCCCTTTCTTGTCACACCCACCCTTCATGGCAGTCTAGCTACTGTGTGGCTATGGATCTTATCAGAAACTCTTCTTCGGTGTTATACTGAAGCTTAAAATTTTTAGTGGACTTTCAGGAAATACTTAAGTCAAGGGCTTGGCCAGGAAGAAAGATGTGTTGTGTGCTACAAATGCAGTGTGTCTCAAACTTTTTGATACACCCCTCCCAGCCCTATACAAGTGTGATGCTCCCTCCCAACCCACCGGCAGTCATCTCTTCGCCAGGGGAGCATACAAAACCCTTACACGCAGGTTCATATACATACAGCCTTTGGCACAGCAGTACTATGATGTTCTTGGCACAGCCTAGTAAACAATTCTCTCCCTCCCTGCAATTCTGCACACGCATCTCCCCCTTCCAAAGCATCTGGCACCCTTCCCCACAGTCCAGGAGTCCCTGCCGTAGTTTGCACTAGAGTGGAACGTCTTGCAAGTTTGCCTTCCTTCAACAGGGTCAAATTTATTCCATAATATGGTTTGAAAGCCCAAAGCCTACCATTTTTGCAGGTCTTCCCATTCTCAAGGAGCTTCACTCCCGTGGGACACGCACACTGATAAGACGGCTTGAGGGGAGACATCAGGCACAAGTGGGAGCAGCCCCCGTTACTGGTTCCACACGGGTTTGTAGCTGTCAAACACAAATACTCCACAAGTCAATTCTCCCCATAGCACTAAGAGGCATTACTTTACAAATTAAGAGGCTAAGTATCAAAAGCTGTAAAGATACGGACAGCAGAAGCAGTTACAAAAAATAAAAAAGTTGAGTGCGTTTATCTAGAGAATTTATATGCTGTCTCTCCAGAGTCCGGCCTAAGGTAGCTAGAGAATTTAGAAGATGGAAGAGAATTTTATGAAGAAAAGATGAGGTCCCATACAGCTTCCCTATATCCATTTTCAAAGTCAAAGCCAGCTTTGATTCATCTTTGATGGTCATGGAAAAATAAGAGAAATGTCTGTTCAAATCACAAAATGTACAGATTTCCACAAAATACTGTTTTTGCCAATTCACGCCTCAGATCAGTGTGTCAAAAGAATAAATCTAAGGTAAACGCAGTCTGTAACTTTTGGACCACATTACTGGTTTCAAGAGCTAGCACTCCCTGGTGATTAGCTCAGCCGCCTGGATGTTATGGAATGTTTATGAACATTCCAATGATCAGATTTTAAAAAATCAGATATCACACAGTGCTTTCCACAAACAAGAAAGAGCCAAAGCACATATGTCAGGTGAGGAAAAATAGCAGGATGACTTAATCTGGTGATCTGTTCTAAACAGCTGAACTGTGAAGCACCATGTTAAGTCAAACAACATAACTTAAAATCCCCAAACTACCAATTGTGTCAGATGTTGGCACACTGGCCTTTTAAAAAAGAGAATGACAAAATGTATACTGTGCTGATATAGTCCCAGGAGAAAAGGAAAAACCAAGCAGTGGATCAACTCAGACTTCATGCTAAACTTCATGCTTCATGCACTAACTATTGTGAGCCTCTCTGGACACAGCAGGATATATGTTTTTAATAAGAAATTCAACATAAAAATAATTATTTAGAAACCAAATCATGGGTAGAGTTTCCCCAAAGTAGGCCAACCACCATTTAGAACTCTGTTTTTGGTCTTCTATCAGCTCATTCTGCATTCCTATTTCGCCCAGAGCCTCTGAAAGTCAGAGCAGCTGCCAAAACTCTGCTCTGGAAACCCAGACTCCCCACCAGTCCAGAACGTATTTAGCTAAATCCCTTAATTCAGTGGCACCTTAAAAACTAACAATATTCATTTCACTATGAGCTTTCACATCTCACTCCGTGCACAAGGCAGATATCTGAAGAAGCGAGCTGTGACTCGTAAGAGCTCATACTGAAACAACTGTTCTATTAGTCTTTTTAAGGTACCACCGGACTTGCTACAACACAGTAGCTCAGCTACCTCTTATTGATCAGCTAACGCCAGGGCTCACAAACCCCCTCTAAAACCATGACTTCTGAATCTGCTGTGCCATATTTTAGACATAACGGCACCCCATGATTTGCCACAATGTGGACAATCTTGGGGGATCCTTGGGCTTGTGCCCGCCCTCCTCCACTCACCTCACGTGTGGTGATCTGAAATGGCCGCCACTTCTGTGACACATTACAAATTGCTGTTAGAGCAGAACCATAACCTCTGGTTATGCTTTCCTTACAAACCAGGATTAAACCATGATCTGGAATCCTGTTGCAAGGAAGAGTGGAAAGGAAACCAGAGTTTGTGGTTTGAAGGCAATAGTTGTTAAGTTGACTGACTGGTACGAGGGAGGGAACAGGCCAGCCTGAAGATCCACCTTCTTCAAATAGAAGCAAACCATTCTTTACCAAAGACGCATCACAGTTAAGCTCCCACAACCATGGTTCGACTAGTGGTCTGTATCCTGCAATTCTGTTCAGCCAAGTATGATGCTTCCTCCAGACTAAGGAGCCTTTCTCCAATTTAGCTGGCTCTTCCTCTAGCAGAAGAGACACAAGTTGGAGGAAGGCTTCAGACTTTGCTGAGAGGAGTACGAGGATACAGGCCAGCATCTTCCTTTTCATAAGGGAAATGGGAGACTTCCACAGATCAGTTCCACTTCGTAGTGAACAAAGAAAAAGGCAGAAGACTCACCGTTTGGTTGCCTCTGTTGGCTGAACACGTGGATATCCATGGGAGAAAAGATGTTGGAATGTATTTCACGCAAGTTCTCCCCAGTATACTTGTTGCAGGCCAAGATAGAGCGAGTGGTCCAATCAGTCCAGTAAAGTGTAGTCCCAAATAATGTCAGAGCAAAAGGATGTGGAAGGGCTCCTTTAACAACAGCTTGCCTGAAAAGGGAACACACGTGAATAGTGTGACTTCCGCTTATACGCCACCTCCCTACATATAAAGGAAGATATTCTTATTGGATACTGTCTTCACCCTCAGGGCTAAGCAGGTAATGTCACCTCAGAGCTAATTTTAAAAATGGAGGGATCATTTTCTCCTCAGCAAGCGAAGAGAAGAAAAATAAGAGTCGTTTTTTTTATACCCCACTTTTCTCTTCTGTAAGGAGTCTCAAAGCAGCTTACAATTGCCTTTCCCGTCCTCTCCCCACAACAGGCACCTTGCAAGGTAGGTGGGACTGAGGGAGTTCTGAGAGAACAGTGACAGGCCCAAGGTCACCCAGCAGGCTTCATGTGGAAGAGTGAGGAAGTAAACCCAGGTGGGTCCAGATTAGAGTCTGCCACTCTTAACCACTACACCACACTGGTGAGTCTGGCCACATTCTTTTAAAGGTTAATAAATTCCATCTAGGATTTTAGCATCTGAGGACTTGTATCTCTGGCCTACAATTTATGCATCTGAGGAAACATTTCAAGGTTAAGTACTTATAAACACGCATTATTAAATTGCAGATGGATGTGCCACTGAACGCAGTTGAAGTCCTCATCTCTGATCTCTCCAGGACCGACTCCTGACCACATTGGTGCTATCCTCTCTGCATCTTTAGGAGAGAGTCGTAACTGTAAAACTTTTCAGAGTCATAGAAAATCGTTCTACGAACACCATTTTGTGCCTGAATGCTGTTCATAATTATTTCAGAGCAAATATAGCAACAAGGGACGCGCAAGGCACCTCCGTGTCTGACAGTTGCTGAAGTAACATTTTTCTCCTGCTCATGTTACAGCATTGGCCTCTAAAAACCCGTCTCATTAGCAAAAATGCTTCCTGGGGGACTGTGCGAGTGCGTTTCCCTTCAGCCAGTAACGTGTTAACTTATTAATTAGGACTGTTGCTGCAGGGTAAAAATGAAAAGAAAATTAATTCAAGATCCTTCCTGAGCTGGCGATGCAGCTCTACATTTCAGTCACAGGAGAGCACGGTAGAATTCAGTCTCATTGAATTATTCTCACAAGATGCGACTGTTCGCTCTGATAAGAAAGGAAAAAACTTTAAACAAAGAGTAAGCAGCCTCTCTCACTCTCAATACCGGGGATATTTTTTCTTTGCAATTTGCTGGAGAAATGCTGCTTTTTCCAATCCGTATCCCCAGCCCCAGCCCCCCAATTTAGAAGATAATGATAGCATCATTTCGGATTTTCACTTTTTACAAGGCAGTCACTGGAAAATACAGAATTATTAGGCAAGAATTAGTTACTTAAAATTCATTGTTCAGATTTGCTTATAAATGCATGTTATTCCAATGATGGGTTGTGTGGTTGCCAGACAGATGGAGTATAGGGACATGCATATATTTTTTCCCGATTTCACTTCCTTAAGCTTTGCTTGTTTTAATTATTTGTGTCATTATTCTCATTCCCTTTTGTTGCCCAGACAAATAATTACCCTTCCCTCCCCTCCCGCTTATGCTCTTGTGGGCCAATGGAAGAAGCAGGGGGCCAGCAGGAAAGCAAGTCTCTTGCCTCCCACCACCTCTCCGGGTGCCTCAGGTGCACCCTGATGGGGACTACCTTTCCCATGGTAGATCTTGTCATGCCTTCAAAACTATATCTGGGATGCCAGGAGAGGCAGGTGGGACACAGATTCTCTTCTACACCGGCCCATCAGCCTGTCTGGCTGCCGGCCGGCCTCCCCAGGTGCAACACTGCAAGCATCAAGGATTACCACCCCAGCCCACAGAACGGAAAGTGTCAGAGGGAGGGAGAGGAGGGCAAAGAGGCAGAAGAATGAGGAGGAAAAGTGAAAATGAATGGACAAACATACCTAGATCTCCCCCTTTCATCTTCCCAAACAACTGGATTAAAATGGGCCTTTTTGTTTGGGTTTTTCGTTCACTGGGAAACAAACATATCGCTCAGGGCCACTTCAGTGGTGGCACCTCACCTTTGGAACGTCTGCCGCCCTTAAAGCTTGTCTGGCACCTATTTTAGCGACCTTTAGGCACCAGACCAAAATATGTTTGTTTGTTTTTCTTTAGCCAGGCTTTTAATTGAAATATCTGCCACCTTCTTAAGCTGTTTGTATGTTCTGCTGAGGGTTGTTTTGTGACTTGTGGTTTTATGGCTTCATTTTAATCATTTTAATGACCATTTATATGATACTATTGCATGGTTGTTGTTTTTTACTTTGTGAGACGTCTTGAGCCTATTCTTTGTTCGTGTTTTTACACTGGCTCCCACTCAAGTCTACATAACCACACAGCAGGCCGTGGGCTCCATACTATGATCTACTGGCAGATTATTAATATCTTTTCTATTTAGATTTTTTTTATTATTCTCTCTGAGACATCCGAGTCCAAATATTCTCAAACAGGGAGGTCTGAACTGCCAGTCAATGTGGCAGATAAAATTAAAACAGCTCAGTTTCTTAATTAGATATGAGATAGTAAGTGGGTCTGGAGGGAGACCAGAATTCTGTTAGCATGTCCCACTGGGAAATCCTGCCTTAGCCAAAACTATACACTTACACTTCAAATCCAATACAATAACTGATGTAAAACATAATACAGAAGTACTTTAGTTACATCTAGAGAGAATTTCCCCCCCCTCCTTCTTGTTTGAAATGAAAAAGAACTGAACTAAACAGATTTCTCCACAACAACTGTAAATTTAATTTAACTGTATCTTGTTTATGCACACAGCGAAGTGACTTTGGCACAAGTTATTGAATGATTACAAGACTGTCTCCCCCTCACCAGAATTCTTTTTTATTTGTTTTCCCCTTGTTAAAAGAAAAGGGGAACATTGATTAATTTTGTCTAGTGCCAATATAGTTAACTGTGCGGTTAGCCTGAGGCAGTTAATGGGATATCCTCATAGGTATTGAGCACAGTTAATGCAGTTGCTAAAAAATTTTGCAGGAAGAGAGGAATTCAAGAGACGCCTGGAGCAACTCAGCATTCAAAAATGCACAGAGGGTCACAGGAAACAGTGAAGCAGCAGTGAAGTAAAGAGGACTGGGAACTACAGATAAGATTTGGAAGAAGAGCACTTGCGTTAGAGGCTGGTGTTGTATCTGAGCACTGGATGCTTGATCAAGAAAACACCACCACTGGCATTATGTGAACTTCAGTCCTAAACACACATGCCTGTCTCTTGATGACTACAACATTAAGGCATGATTCATGTAAGTGTGGACATGGCTGATTAAAGGTATTCTGTCACACCAAAGCAATGTCCATGTAGAGACACAGAACTGCAACACTTGTGCATGTGGCTCCTTTGCAAACGCCATAATATGAACATGACGGAGGAGACTTCAAAATTAGAGGCACCGGGAACCTCCCGCCAGTAACCTGCACGTACGGGCATTCACATATTTAGCACAGGCTAGCTGATGCTTGACCGGGGGGGGGGATTTGTGAATTTCCTACATTGTGCAGGGGGTTGGACTAGATGACCCTGGAGGTCCCTTCCAACTCTATGATTCTATGAACCAGACCTTTGTATGAATGATCTACCACAGATCAAAACACTGCACTCAGGATTTTCTACTTAAAACAGTATCTTTTTCAGTGGTGTCTTTTCACACATTCCAACTATGAGTCATCAAACAATGGGGTAAAGGAAATCCACACTAATTTCTGCAGCACTGGTTTCCAAATGTGCTCATCATTTATCTCAAACACAGACACCTGCCATCCAATGCCAAATCTCTTTCACAGAGTAATCTTAGGGGGGTGGGAATAAAAACTGCCAACTGATTTGTTTCAAAAACTGCAAGAAACAGAAATAATTAGAGGGGTGCAACACATATTTTATGTAATACTCAAGGGCTTGATCACAGACGCAAGATTAACCGTGAAACCCTAGCTCAGGGATCCTCGACCTTTCTCAGTCTGCAGGCACATTTGGAATTCTGACATGGCCTGGTGGGCGCAGCAACAAAATGCCACAGGAGGCAGAGCCAGTCACAAAGTGATTGCCATAGCTTAAGTTCAATGACACTGCGTAGATCCCTGTGCTGTGGTGACAGCTGCTGCCAAAGCAACATTTTTCAGAAGCCTTGTTGGGCAAAAGGCCTACCTGATTCCACCGATTTCCTAAAAACACTTAGCGGGTGCCAGAAAAGGTGCCAGCAGACAACATGGCATCCACGGGGCACCCCACTGGGGACCCCTGCCCTAGCTCTTACTGCTAGGAGCCTCTCCTGCATTGTAACTTATCATCACCAATAAAGGGATTGTCCAGCAAAAGGTATTTCCAGCCTTTTGGCCACTGTCCGAAGAGTAGAGCAGCCACAGAGAATTATAGGTTGGCCAGACTTGGTCTGTGTAACCGAATGCATCGTACATCCATAAAACTTGTCATCTTTGAGCTAACATGTATTATTACAGATAATCCAACAACTCATGATAATGCTGTAGAGCTCAAAAATGCAAAGCCACTTCAGGGCGGGAAAACAGCTGTCAAAAACAAACTGAACCAAACCACAGTTATGCAAACCTTGGTCATTTCACGACTGCAAGAGAAACCACCTTTCAGCCTTTAGCAATTTGTAACATAACAGGCTATCATTTTGGGTCCTGCATGTGGTCAGTTTGGTTTAGATGCGGCTTCGAAGAGTACCCATTACTTAAGCAGATTCCAGAGCTTTGCACTGACCAGAAGAAAGGCTTAAACTGTATAATGCTGAATTCATGCTAGAGTTTGCTGGGGGGGGGAACATTCTTTTTTGCCATCTCCCATTAATCAACATTGTCGAAAGCTGAAAAGACATGGGATGGAACACTGTTCTTTTAAGTGGCAATCATTTCCCCCTTCAAAAATATAGAATACAAACACTAAAAACTAAGTCAGAAAAAATCAATCCTTTCCAAGGGCTGCTACAATCATCCTGTACCTGATTCTACATTACTATCGTTTATCTCCCCAACCGCTAAAACATTCTGGTCAACACACAAAAATACAAAACATTAAATTTAGTGAAAGAAAACTAAACACTGAAGTAGATCCTCATGGCCGGGAATGCCTTAGACAAGAGTCTACAAACATCATTACTCACCTAAGTTAAGGATTTTTTTTCACCTGGGGGGGGGGGCAATGCTATTCTATCAAAGTGGACTTCACAGGCACTCAGAAAACCACTCCAAGATCTACCTACTTTTGCATGTGCTGCAGCCCAATTTGAGGAACAGCAACACTCTACCCCACCCTCGACTGGACTGGTAATAGGCAAAAAATGACTGGCTATAACAACCAGCTACGACTGATAAAATTTGCCCTTTCTAACTAAGCAGTAGTCCCATCCCAATGGCTACATGGCAGTCTACTTCTCAAGCCAGGGGGCGGGGGGAGAGGGGTGTCAAAAGCTATTTGTTATATGATACAGGGATCTGCAATTCAAAGGAAAATGGTTCAAAAATTTCACTGAGTGTGATTAAATCCACCTGAGTCAGCTCTTTGGATCCTTGCTAGTGAGAGGCAAACTGTCTCACCTCAAAAATCATGATCTGATTGCAAACTGCAAATTGCAAACAGCTTCCTTGAACACTTGGGGAAATGCTCACTTTTTAACTGAGAGTTACAAATATCTGGTGCATGTGCATTCTCGCATGGCCTCTTAGGAACTCTGATTTGTATCACGGACACTGACCTGCCTTGGCAACCATGTGGCATGCTGCATATCTCATCCCTGGCTGCTAGCTGGTCTTTATCAGGGATGTTCTAAAAGCATATTTTCAGACTGTTTCAACGATGCATGACCTACCCCTGAACTTGGAGCATGCATAACTTTGCTGGAAGTCTAGTAAGTTCACTACCTGTGCCAACAGCAGGCATTAGCCAGCTGCTTAGCCTGGTGATTAATGCCCCTGACTGTACAAATGCAAAAACATCACACAAACTCCAAATATATCTTGTTTTAAATTGTGGGAAATGTCAGTAATATGAGATTACGTGGGACTGATGAGACAGAAAACAGGCATTTCAGGAGGGAGAAATCTGATGTTTGTGCAATTTTATTTGTCAGAGCTCTGGTGTTGCTAAACCCAGGGACATAAAAGCAATGGCATAACAGCGGCATATCCCCTTCCTCCCTGTTGTAGGACAAGGGGAGAAAAGAACATGATTTCTGAATGTGATTTCTGACACTCTCTCCTTGATGTATATTGACAGTTGTCACTGTGCCTTCAAAAGTTCCAGATTTTGGTATGTAACCTAGAATCTTTTGATTAGAGAAACTTATAGCAGGACATACATTTTATATCTGCATTTCTGTGTATAAGAAGCCTCTGTAGAAGGAATTAGGATGCAATAAGAATGGAATGCTATTTAGAAGTTGCAAGGCCACCGAGAGCAAAGTTTAATGTGATTCACAGCACTTTTCAGCTAGCTCTCCACATGAGAGCCCAGGAAGGACCCAGTGTTCTCTAATGTTCCCAGTGTTCTGAAGGCAAGGTAAACAAGTGTAATTACTGACACCACTGAGAGATGCACTGAGTCAAATTATGCTTGTATGAGGTTAACTGTTTGGTACCAATTAGAGATTCTTTACTGTATAAACTGTATGTGATGTCATTTGGGGTATAAGACCTTCTGCCCTTCCTGGGTACAGCAGAATACAGTTTTGGAATTGCTGAGTGCAAAGGCACTCAGCCCTGTATTCCCTGTCTCAATGCATTAAACAGATATTCATCTAACTCGTTGGACTCCAACTGTGTGTTTCCAATTCAGCACGGGAGCACGCAGGAACAGATTTGTGTGTCACTGTACAGTTGGGACAGCGGGGTTGGGGGGTTTCAAACCCCCTTTTGCGCATTTAACCAGTTTATTTTTTTCCCTGTGTAGATTTTTTGAAAAAAGGTAGGGGATTCATAAACTCTTCTTTCTATAAATGTAACTTCATCACTACTACATTGCAGTCGACTCTCAGGTTTCAGGGAAGGCTCTGAAGAACTGTGTTTTATGAAGATTAAAGTGGTTTTATTCAGAAATGAGACAAATTAAGCAGTTTCCCTTTGGGACCTTCAGTAAATACCTATTTGATCTCTCTATTCAGGTAAAACATTTTTTCCCCTTTTCAAATAGATTTGAAGTTTAATGAAGTTTAATGAAATATAAACAGTTATGGGCTCTGAATTAGATCCCACTCATCCAGCAGTAGATTACCACTGTATTTAGAAAACAACGCAGAGGGCCTTTTCGTAATGCCAACTACAACACTTACCGATGAGTTCCATCTAAGTTTGACCTGTGAATGAAGTTCAGTTTAGCATCTGCCCAGTAGAGCTTCCGTTCTTCATAGTCTAAGGTCAGTCCATTTGGCCAATAAATGTCTGTGTTGATTATAACTGAGCGGGTTGAACCATCCATTCCAGCACGTTCTATCTTTGGCACTTCTCCCCAGTCTGTCCAATACATGAACCTATGATTCAAAAGAGAGAGATGAAGGGGAAAAACCCACAGAAGATCACATATGGTTATACACACATTCTACTAGGAACATCTTCGAATCCATTAGAAGACTTAAAAATATTAACTCTAAAGTAGCTGAAATGAATTATCTCTCATCCTTAAGTATACCCTGTGTATCATATCTAAACGGATTTGTTTATTTACTTTATTTATAGTCTGACTTTTTCAGTGATACTCAAGGTGGATTACAGAATTTTTTAAAAATGCAGTCGTGCAGCACAAAACATCCAGTGAGCAATGCCATAGGACTAAGACAACAAAATGAGATTGCAAAATTAGAAATTGGAAAACAGTGTGAACACATTATCTTAGGCAAGGTATATTACAAACAATGCATAAGATAATGCAGCAAAAGCAAAATGATACCTAGAATAATCATTGCAATTGACCACAGTCCTATTTCATTACAAAGGTGCCTTCCTGGACTGTACTACAATTCTAATCCCTTTATAGAAACAGCCCACTGTTAACATTTCAGTTCTGAACTTTCCACCCAATGATAGAAGTATGGCACTCTTCCTGACCTCCTTGGGGAGGCCATTCCAGAGGAATGGCTGGGCCACTGTGTGAGACAGGATGCTGGGCTAGATGGACCACTGGTCTGTTCCAGCAGGGCTCTTCTTATGCTCTTATGAAGGCCTCGGTCTCTGTGCCCTGTTGTTGACCCTCCAGAGGAACTGGCTGGCCACTGTGTGAATCAATGCAACCAAGGGCACAGCATTCTGAAAGCACCAAAATAAAGGAATTGCTGCAGTTAGTTTCATCATGAAAATTTCTGTCATTTTTCTGTAAATTTGTGAACTAACTGCAGCAATTCCTTTATTTTGGCCACTGTGTGAGACAGGATGCTGGACTAGATGGACTGTTAGTCTAATCTAGCAATGCTCTTATTTTCTTACGATGGCCTCAGCCTCCGTGCCCTGTTGTTGCCCCTCCAAAGGAACTCGCTGGCCACTGTGTGAGACAGGATGCTGGACTAGATGGACCAATGGTCTGATCCAGCAGGGCTCTTCTTATGAGCCACCACAGAAAATGTGCATGAATGTGCAGTTGGTGATCTTACTCATTTGCAGGGTGGCACCTTCAGAAGGCTTTGCTCAGACGAGTGAAGCTATTTTGGCAGAATGTAGCAGGAGAGGAAGCCCTGTGGGTATATGGGTCCAAGGCCGTTAAGGGCTTTGTACATGGTAACTATTACCTTGAATTGCACCTGGTAACTGATCAGCAGCCAACAGAGGAACTGTAGAATGGGTGCAGGATGCATGTTCAACCTATTTCCCAAGAGTGATCAGGCTGAGGCCTTCTATACCAAGTTTCCAAGTTACTATTGCGTTCCAAGCTGATATTGCACACAGAGTGTATTACAGTAGTCCAGCGTCGAGGTAATCATAGCATGGATTCTTGTGGCTACATCAGCCAAGTCAAGATGGGGGGCCATCTTCCAGGATAAATGGAAGCCGGAAGAATCCAGTTTTTGCAGCTATATTAATTTGCTCCTCCAGCAATAATGTAAGATCCAGTACAGCCTCTAGGCTCATAACCAAGTCAACAGGTGTCAACTGGACCATGACAAAAGCGGGAAGCATAATGCCCTCCAAGACCTCAGCCTTCCCAAACAGCATTGCCTCCTTCCTGCCAGGACTCAGTTTCAACTTGCTCACCATTAGCCATTAACCACAGCAATAAGCCACCAGGTCAGGACCTTTACAGGAGATCACCAGGAGATCTGGATAAACAAAGAGCTGCTGATTGTCATCAGCACATTGACAAGCATCTGCTCCAAAACCACAAATGATTTCCTGTAAGAGCTTTACGTAAAGACTGAATAGCATGGGAGACAAAACTGAGCTTTGTGATACCCTGTAAGATCAGTCCCACACTGACGACAACTGGTTTCCAAGAGCAATGCTCCTGAGACCTGCCCACATGGGACGATCTAAAGCAATCCAAAGAACAACCCTTAAACCCTACATCTACCTCCAAGCAATGTTCCCTCTAAGCTGTGGAGTCCTATGAGCAAAAATTCTACTTTGTGAGCTACTGGCATTAAAGTTGTGAGCAGGCAATTTGGCTACTATATAAATCAGTTTGCTCTGGAGCCATCCTTCCTGAGCTAAGGCAAAAATGTGTGAGCCGGAGGCTAAAAAACTGTGAGCTAGCTCACACTAACTCAGCTTAGAGGGAACACTTCCTCCAAGTGTTTCAAAAAGAGGGCATGATCCACAGTATCAAAAACTGTTGGTAAGTTCAGTAAGAGCAACATGGCGGCACGGCCCTTGTCTATATTCAGATGCAGATCATCAACTAAAGCCACCAACACCTGTTACCCCTACCAGCTTTGATTTATGAAGCTGAATAGCTGACTTTAGTTTCTGGGGGAAACAGCTAAATGGTAGGCCTTAGCAAGAGGTGGGGTAATAGCGCAGGTCGTCCTACCTATGTCTATGGGGATTTTTCCCTTTATGAGAGCTCTTAATAACCAGTCCAAGGGTAAAATAGAGACTGTTTTATTAAAGGGTATTTAGGGAATATAACACACAAGCAACACACATAGAACATACAAAATCTATGGAAATCAAGAGGGGAACTGGATAGAAGCAGGGGTTGAGGCAACAGCTACCTTTCCTGGAGACATGCTCCCCCTAAACTGTGGAGTCTTCTGAGCAAAAATTCTACTTTGTGAGCTACTGGCATTAAAGTTGTGAGCAAGCGATTTGGCTGCTGCATAAATTAGTTTGCTCTGGAGCCATCCTTCCTGAGCTAAGAGCTGGAGGCTAAAAAACTGAGTTAGCTCACACTAACTCAGCTTAGAGGGAACACTGTTGAAGGAGGAGACAGCAAAATGACCAGAGCTTCACTGAGAGGAAGGACCCAGTATACTAGGGCTGCATGTTAATGGGCACCCGAGACAACATAATTGAGTTGCGCTGGGCTAGTTACACCCAAACACATGTCCAGAGGGCTTACTGATAAGAGGGGTCCCTCCGAACAAAGAACTGATGGAATTAATCAGGGCTAAAACAACACAGTTTGGAAACTCTGAATAGAGTTCCTAGGACTGGACAAAAGAGGCTGGAAGTTCCCTTCTAGATGCAAAGTAGAATTTGGATTGGGTGCCTGATTAGTTCTCCAGTGGTAGGAAGACTAATGGATTGCTAATTTAAACTAATCAAAACGGACAAAATACTTCTTGATGAGCCACCTGGTCTTGGGTTGTGGGAAAGGAGTAAAAGTCAGGACTTGTCATTTTTAAAGAAATGCGGGAAGGAAAGATGGGATCAGACTGATGGGCTCGGCGATTGAGACTGAAAGAAGTTAGTTAGCTTTATTATTTCGGTCTTAAGACCAGCATACAATACAAACTGAAAGAAGTTAATTTGGGGCGAGGCAAGTCCATTGTCTGGAGTATGCAGATGTGGGCGGGGGGGGGGAGCCGCAGCTGTCCGAGCAAGATAGCATGTGATTTCCAGGATCACATCCTAAGCATGATTATGGGGCCTGCCAGTCCTGGCTTCCATCTTTGTGTCCACTTATGTCAAGATGCCTGGTACATGGACTCCTGGGGTACCCCATGGAACCCACTGATGGTGGAAATGACCCCTCCTGATAAACAGGGTTTCGGCGTACTTACACACCATCTCTGTCCCATAGCCCAGTCCGAAAAGGAGTCTAGAAGAAATGAGTCATCCAGGAAGACCTGGAGTCATTCTGCCTGTTATGTATTGAATTGTATATATAACTGCTATGTGAACTGTGCCATAGAGTCTTGAATGTAAATACTGATGTGTGAATCGCCTGATTGAGATGCAATGTTGAGCTTCATCCTGGGCTAGGATCCTAATGTAACCAATAGGAGCCCTAGCCCAGAAAGTGCCTACCAATCACCGTGCAGAGCGGGATCGCTTGTGATTGGTCGTTATTGCTTCAACCTCATAGGTTGTTATCTGTACAGGGGGTGTGGCTACATTAGCCGGGAGTGTTTAAATATCGACAAGCCAGTGTAAATAGTTTGATCTGTGATGGGTTCTGGCTGGCGATTGTTGTACCGCAACGGAGAAGTAACTGAGCTGAAGAATAAACCGCAATTCTTGCTGAATCACTCTCCGACTCTTTGTTAAGCGCACGACTTAACACTGCCACTGCTCTCTCTGTAATTACCACTGACTCTTTTCCCCTCAGGAGCCAAAAAGCCACTTTCTCCTTGGCCCCGCCCCTGGGGTGTGTCCCTCTTTTCTCGCTCTTTCCCCTCAAGGCTGCTGGGAAGTGTAGGCAGAGAGGTATGGCAGCTCCATTATTCCCTATGGAGGACCCCCCCACACACATGTAAGGAACTACCAGGCTGGTATCCATTTTAAGGCCTGGCAGCCATTTCATCACAATGGCCATCCACCATCCTCTCATTTCCTTCTTTCTTTGGCTCCCTTGGGAACCAAGACTATTTGGCTGAGTGGGTTCTTCAATGTCATATATGTAGAATTATCCTATGTATTTCATGAAATATCACACATGCGCATATACCCATTTTTAAAACAGATTCTTGGAGGAGAATTGTACAGTTGTAATGTAACAAAGGTGGGTTTAAGATTGTGAAATGCATAAACAATTTATGTGCTCAAGGCCAAATGCAAGTTCATTGGCTCACAACACTACTTCGAATATGACTACAATAAAGTCAGTTTTTGGTATGACTTTTCCTTGTAAATCTTAGCCCTTATTCAGTTAAGAACATAAGAACATAATGTTGGATCAGGCCAAAGGCCCATCCAGTCCAACACTCTGTGATGGACCTCTGCTCCATATGCTTATCTAATTCCCTTTTGAAGCCGTCCATGCTTCCTGTGGTTCACACTTAATACTGTAATAAATAAAACACTAACCATTAGAACTTTATGCAGTTGGTTCTTTAATTGGAGTTCCCTCAGCACTAGTGATAGCTGTTTGGACAAAATAAACTACCCTTACCTCTCTTTAAATTCCTTTAATCTTTGTCATGATCCCAGCTGTTCTGACTATATGAGGGCTGTTCTATCTTTTGAAAACTGTTTTTGATCTGATTATAAGCACATGGCGCCGCTAAAGGGGTTTATGAATCCCCGGGAGGCCGGGGGGGGGGGGGAACTGTGAGAAGACCTGCTCTGGGTTTTAACAATATTCACAGTTCTTCCTCCATGTTGGGGACCCATGATCATTCTAGCCCAAAAAGGGCAAATCAGAGATTGGCCACATCATTCTTTGCTAGCAATGCTTTATTTTTAAAGTAGGGAGCAGATGACCACTTGCCTTACTGACCAAGGAAACATGCCCAGAGTCGGCAATTGATTTATGGTAGATATCAGGGGCTCATTAATGTGATCCTGACTTGATTTCAGTAGCCAGGACGGACAAAGATCCAGAGTAAAAGTGGTAGCCTTCCCACATCCCAGGATCCTGTCAGCATCCATCACAGGATCAAAATGATCTTACAACAGACCAGATGTCCTACTTGGTATTTCTAGCTATATTACAGCCAGCAGCCAACTCAAAATGCATCTGAGGTATTTTCTTATCCAAAAGTTTCACAGAAGATTCACAATTAATCACCAGTTCATGGAAAATTAAAGACTCAGACTTTGTAGTCACAAAGTACCAAAATACTTTAAGTAACCAAGCTTGGTGCAAACTAGCTGATGCAATGGTAGCAGAGTATGATTTCTTTGCTGCTGTCACCATCATCTCTTAGGTCTTCCAACTGGTTCTACAGCACATTTTGTCAGACTCAGTTTGTGGTTTCTGCCTAGGCTGTTCTAGAGATCTCCCAGCCCTTGTTAAGTCACCCAGCTCCAAAGTAAACCAAGATGTCTTTGGCTTCTAGAAACTGCTCATTCCAAGATCCCACTGCAGCCTAAACACCACTGGCAGTTGGGATCTTAGAACCCCCCCAGTATTCTGGAAACCAGTTGGATCCATTGGTCTTCCACAGGTGGACCATTTTAACCGACACCCTTGCAGAAGGTCAGTGCCTATGATCTGAGGTAGCGGGTGGACCATGGCACAGGCTGAACCACCAGCCCTCAAACCAGACCTTCCCCAAAGATTCAGTGTATGTATATGATGTATAGGGCCTGCCTCAACCTGAGAGACCCCCATAGTGGACAGTGAGCCGGTTCAGACAAGGAGCCATTGGCATGAATGCTGAAATCACACAGAATCAATCTGTGTGTCTCCAGCCACAAGCCCAAAATAAGCTCCACCAAGTCAGACATGGTGTCCAGTGGGGCCCCTAGCAGCTGTAGATCATAAAATGCCCAGCCTATCCCTGGAACCTAGCACAAAGAGCAGACAACCAATGCCTGCTCCAAAGTGCACAAGGAATCTGCAAAAGGAATAATTGTTAGATATTTGGTATTTCAATTTCTTTAAGTTAATCAGCAGAGTATTAAAGAGTCAGAGTCCATGGTGTGTTTAAAATATAAAAAGTTTACTACAACCTAACATGGGTAAGGGTATACGGGATGAAAAATAACAAAGAGCTTTATTTTTACATCCTCACAGCTAGACAGA
>NW_015164706.1:182442-214752 GCF_001447785.1 Gekko japonicus | reverse complement strand
TGACACTGTCTAACCATCTCATCCTTTGCCGTCCCCGTCTTCTTTGACCTTCAATCTTTCCCAGCATCAGGGTTTTCTCCAGTGAGTGCAAACATGTCTTTCAAATGCCGGGAAAGATGCCTGGCTTTAAAGTTTGATGCGAACGTATCAAGCAAGCTAGTACTGTGAAAGGGTCATTATGGCTCCTGATTCTGCCACTTTCTCCAGATACTTGGTGACATATCTCTGCAGGTCTGCTATTGGTTCACTGACTTCAGCCTTTGAGAAGTTCCTGGTGGTGATGCACTGTGCTAAAACTGATGCTGCTTTTGGAAGAGCAGTTCTTCAGAGCCTGTTTCTTCAAGACGACCTGCAGATAACATCAGGTACATGGCTCCCTAGTCATCAAATCACCGCAGACTGTGACTGCAGCCATGAAATTAAAAGACGCCTGCTCCTTGGGAGGAAAGCGATGGCGAACCTAAACAGCATGATAAAAAGTAGAGACATCACCCTGCCAACAAAAGTCCGCATGGTCAAAGCAATGGTATTCCCAGTAGTCATGTATGGCTGTGAGAGTTGGACTATAAGGAAGGCCGAGCGCCGAAGAATAGATTCTTTTGAACTATGGTGCTGGAGGAGACTCTTGAGAGTCCCTTGGACTGCAAGAAGAACAAATCAGTCAATCCTCAAAGAAATCAACCCTGACTGTTCCCTGGAAGGCCAGATAATGAAACTGAAGCTCAAATACTTTGGCCACCAAATGAGAAGGGAGCACTCACTGGAGAAGACCCTGATGCTGGGAAAGATTGAAGGTCAAAGAAGACGGGGACGGCAAAGGATGAGATGGTTAGACAGTGTCAGCGATGCAACGAACATGAAATTGAGCCAACTTCGGAGGACGGCGGAAGACAGGAGAGCCTGGCGGGAGATTGTCCATGGGGTCGCGAAGAGTCGGACTCGACTGTGCGACTGAACAACAACAACATGGGTAAGGGTATACGGGATGAAAAATAACAAAGAGCTTTATTTTTACATCCTCACAGCTAGACAGACTAATGGAGAGTAATGGAGATTGGAGCTTCTTCTTGCTCAGAAACAAAGAGTCATAAAATGCTAAATACTAGCCACTCTAGTCTCCAATCAGAACAACAAACTAGATCTGAAGTTGGCGGGCTTTCTAGCTCTCTAAACAGATAGGATACAAACAAACATGTGATTCAGTACACAGTATTAACCCAGTAAATACTGAAATAGAAGTGTTCTAACTTGTAACATCCAACAATAATGGAGAATGATAGCCAACCACCTGCCCCCTGGCCTCTAATGCAGGGTTGATGCAGGGTCGCATAACCGGTCAAAGTTAGCCAAGGCAGATACACACCATCATTTTCTTCCAGCCAAGCCTCTATCTCATGCAAGCCAGATCGACTTTTCCCTCCTCCAGCAAACCAGATAGGAGTGCAGTTTTATTCCTCACCGATCTGGTGTTGCACAATATCCGAGATGAAGCGAAGGTGGTAAGCTCCCTTTGCACCCGTACAAAGCAGTTTGCCAAAACACAATCACAGAAACCAGCATAAATTTAAAGTATTAGCTGCTTGACAGCTCAAAGACTACTTTACAACAAGCCAAAACTACCCCAGCTGACACTGATTTGGCTATAAATCCAAAGCATTTGGTTCAGGACACAAGACTGGGGGGGGAGGGGCTATTTTGGAATGTGTATCCTAAAATTTTCAAGGACTAGCTCCCTTGAGACCTTGCTGCCAATCTACAGCCTATCCTTCCCCTCTCTCCTGTTATCCTGAATCCCTTTATTTCAATTTCTCCCTTCTCCTTTCCTAGCAGCCAAGATCATTTTCATTTAGCCCCATCAGCAACAACACAGTCATCCTTTTCGTTGATTTTATTTTATTTATATTATTTATAGCCTGCCTTTCTCAATGGGACTACATGAAGTTAGTCAATTACATGAAGTGAGACAATACAAATCAACAGGATGGGACATTCCATAAACAGTGTAGTAGGACTGTAGAAATTTGGAACCACCCAGGAATCTAAAAACAACCACCACCACCAACTGAAGCAAAGTATTAACATGACACATTAAACAATGCAAAAATTACATGGTAGGATCCTACTTACAGTAAGCGATATACAGTCAGTCAGATCTCCAGGGGCCAATCAGAAGCCCTGCTGGACCAAAGTTCCAACTGGGCCTGTCCACTTTCTAAAAACACATGGCAGACCCCAGGAAAAGTGCTGGTGAGTGCCTATGGGCGTCATGCTGGGGACCGCTGGTATAAAGCATTGTAAAGGTAAAGGTTCCCTTGCTCGAAAGCCAGTCGAATCCGACTCTAGGGTTGCGGTGCTCATCTCCGTTTCAAAGCCGAAGAGCCAGCGCTGTCCGAAGACGTTTCCGTGGTCATGTGGCCGGCATGACTAAACACCAAGGTGCACGGAACACTGTTACCTTCCCACCGAAGTGGTACCTATTTATCTACTTGCAATGTCTTGCTTTCGAACTGCTAGGTTGGCAGGAGCTGGAACTAGAGACGGGTGCTCACTCCATCATGCGGCACCCGGGTCTCGAACTGCTGAACTACTGACCTTCCACAGCCTGCAGTTCAGCATCTTAACCACTTGAGCCACCGCAGCTCCATAAAGCATTGTAGTGTGACCAAAATCCTGGGCAGCAGAGGAGATGCTGTATTTTGCATCCCAATCAGAGATGGCTATACATAGGGCTACTTCTTTTTAAAGATATACGCCAAAGATATTTTAAAGGTACATGCTAAAATATAATGAAAATGCACCAAATTCATGTATGCAAACATACATCTGACACAGATCCACCTGCCAGGAACCCACAATTGTCTGTAGCTCCCTGCTGAGCATACTTATTGTGGCATGCATAGGTTTGCCTCTTCTGAAATCATCTCCATCCACTTTATTCTGCCATGAATATTCACACATGCCTCTCCCATTCACACAGATGTGCTACCTACACTTTCTTTTCCTCACTCCTGTCCTGGTTTTTCGCCTACCTCTCGACCCCTTTAGTCACCATTTTACTCAAATCTACCTGGAATTCTGTACAAGATAAAGAGAAGATGCTTTAGGAATTGGGGCCTGCAAAGTCCCGTCCCCCCCGCCCCTTCCCAGTCTCACAGCTCCTCTCCCTTGGTTCTTAAACATGCCTTATGAAGTGTTATGGTCAACTAGAAAAATTCATCCAGGTGGGTAGCTGTGTTGGTCTGAACAGAGGTCATTTCGGGGGGGGGGGGAAGGAGGTCCCCCGGGTGGCCCCGCCCCCTGCTTCCGGCCCCCCAGCTTCCAGCCCTCATTCAGCCAGGAGGAGGCAGGAGAAGAGGGAGGGTAAGTTGCTTCCTCCCCGCTTCTCCCCACCCCTGCCTGCCTGGGGCCAGGGAGGGCCTTGGCGGGGCTTTCTCGCACTCCCGCTGGCCTTGCAGGTCCACAGCCGGGCCCCAGATGTCAGGGGGTGTGGCATATGCTAATGAGTCCCCCTAGCTCTTTTTCTACGAAATGACCCCTGGGTCTGAAGCAGTAGGACAAAATTTGAGTCCAGTGGCACCTTTAAGAACAACAAAGTTTTATTCAAGACATGAGCTTTTGTGTGCATGCACACTTCCTCAGTTACAATGAAACGGAAGTTACCAGTCCATACATATAAGGCAGAGGTTGAACAGCAAATTAGCACACAACATAATGAAGATGTTTTAACAGATGCAAACAGGAATAACAAGCTAAGTTTATAAGGTCATTGTTTGGATTTAATTCCCAGGGAAAATAGTAAAGAAAATAAATATATCAAAATTGGAGATAGAGTTGAAAATGTATCCTTCTTAAATGTGGGGAGCTAAGAGTAATTAACTAAGAACTTTGTTGCTGCATTTTAAGGGTTTGAATGACATTTCAGGAAAAATAAATATTAGAGAAGAGAAGAGATTGGATTCATACCCCACCCTTCACTACCCAAAGGTGTCTCAGAGCAGTTTACAAACTTCTTTCCCTTCCCCTCCCCACAACAGACACCCTGTGAGGTAGGTGGGGCTGAGAGAGCTCTGACAGAAACAGCTCTTTTTTCAAGAACAGCTGTGCCAGAACTAAGGCTTGCCCAAGGTCACGCCAGCCAGGTGCAAGTGGAGGATTGGGGAATCAAACCCGGTTCTCCCAGATTAGAGTCCGCGCACTTAACCACTACACCAAACTGGCTCAGTATGTACAACCTACATGTAAGGGGATCAGCAGAATATCTTTAAAAAAGCAGAAATATTAACTGTAAAAAAGACTAGACCCTGCATGCTTGCGATGCTCTCTGGCTCATACAAAAGAACAAATGATCCATATGTTGATACACAGCAGGGAAGAGCTTTCCTACTCTAACTTTATGCTTTTCAAAACAAAAACACAAACAGAACAAAAATGATACCAGCAGCACTGAATTAGAAACAGTTCTTCTTCAACAGCATTTGTGTAATCCCAAATGTGGGCAGTTAACAAGTTCATGAGCTGGTGGCTGGCATCCTCTCAGGAAAAAATGGAATGAAACACAGCCAGGTCAAATACCACATCCCCTTCTATTCCTAACAACAAAGGCATAATGAATGATGAAAGTAGAGGCCTTTACTACATCATTGCTCAACACCGCTCTCACAGAAGAACACCCTTTAGGAAAGCAAGAAAATGCATGAATTCCTCTTGCTAAGCATGCTCAGGTCGCTTTACCACTGGAAGAGATTACCCATTCTGACAATCACTGAGCAGAGGCATTGCATCATGAGCTGCCATAATACAAGAACAGATCATGGTCCTTAAAGCCTTTGGCGCAATAAATGTAAAATATTTGACATCTGAAGAGCTGACTGTTTTCTGGCCTGCATCCTGCAGATGTGGGAAGATGACAGGTAAAAAGGTCATCACGACCATAGTCAAAAGGATATGGTACAAACAAACCTCCTTAGGCAGAAAACTAAGGTCAGCTACTTTCTTTTATTGAACATTTTAAAATGGTGCGCTTGCAATTCACTTACTCTTCTCGCAGACGGAACAACCAGAAAAGCAGTTCTGAACATCAAAAAGCTCACGTGCCTTACACATGTGCACACATACACACAAACCCATAACATGGGTCACTTGCATACCTGCGAAATAATGCAATTTCAATTCACTTCAGCAATAATTTGCAAGTGGATTTTGCCATTTCACAGAGTAAAAATCCACCAGCTGAAAAGTGCATTGAAAGTGGATTGAAAGCATGTTATTTGGGGTATGTGAAAGCACCTTTCAGCCCTAAGAGGTGGGTTAGACAGATTAAGTCCTTTAAGAGCAATTATACCGAACTGTGCAAAAACAGGATAGCTTCTATGTCAACATGAAAAGCTAAAACAGCCACCAAGTGAATCTTCAGTGAAGAAAGACATACTTCACAATGCCAGGGGTATAAAGTCCATTTCAAACAGGTCCATAGCTATTGGGGGAAATGCTGGCAATCCCCCCCCCCCCAATGTGTCATGCCCCACCAACTTTCATTTAAAAATTACGTCTTTAGTCCTTCCCATTGCAGAGATATAAGGGGAAATGTGAAAGCAGTTTCCGTGGTGAGGACTACCTGGAAGATATGGGGCAAGATATTGAAGCCAGAAGAAGTGACCCCTTTCCTGGCCAAATTCATTTTCCTCTTGTCTACCTTTTTTGCCCTTGTTTGTTTCTGCTGTCTTTAAGAGGCTAATGCAGAAGGCCTCAGTGTAAGCAGGCCTTGTGTGAGAATGGGAGGGAGGGGGATTATTTTGTAGCTGCATAACTTGTTCAAACCCAGGCCAGGACAATTCTGGCAACCAGGAAAAGTCTTGTTTTATTCTCCTCCCCCTCCACACCCCCTTTCAAGTCAAGATGTCTACTCTGGATTTCCCAGGGCTGCTAAAAACTGGACATAGCATATTTATTTATTTGTATTTATAATCCACCATCCCCGCAAGCTGACTCAGAGCAGTTCGCATCATAAATAGATAATCATACACTAATAACAATATTTAAAACAACTAAGTAATACAATTTAAGGCAACTGCGTATAAACACAAACACAATTTCAGGTGGAGTGGTTGGGTCCAGAGATCTTCTTAATCTGGGCCGAATAATGACGACAGACTTCAGTGAGGAAGGCCGACTTCACTGGACGCCCTCTGCCTCGACCAAAGGCCTGGTGGAACAGCTCTGTCTTACAGGCCCTGAGGAACGACAATAAGTCTCGCAGGGCCCTGGTCCCAAGCAGGAGCTTTTTTCACCAGGCCGGGGCCAGGGCGAGATGGACGTCTCTCAGGCCAGGGACTAGAAGCAGAGGCTGATCCACTGAGCGCAAGGCTCTCTGGGGCACATATGGGGAGAGGCAGTCCCACAGGTGTGTCAGTCCCTGGCCGCTCATCAGAGCTCAAACTGTGCTTAATTAATAACTACCATGACAAGTGAGAAAACTGGCCGGAAATTGGAAATTCTAGTGGAGGGAATCACTTTCTCTATCTGCTGTAGGGAATTAGTTTCAGGAATAGGATGGGCCATGAAACAGGAGTAGAAAATGAACACCCATTTTGATTTAGCCCGGTACCTAGTTTTAACCATTACCTGAAAACCATCTTGCCTGTATAAAGAAATGCGTGTTTATGAGCATGCGCAGAATTCATTTTTACTCCCAAATGAATAAAAATGCTGTCAAGCTTCTGTCCTCACCTCTCAGTCCCGAAAAATTTGGGATCAGGAATGAAGAGGCATAATGCTCAGGCAGGTTTAAACTCCATCCAGAATCTTCGCCAGAGAAAGGCCAAAAGGGCTGAAAGTGTACGCTGCCCTGGCCATCTTAGGTCATACCACCTCTCAGTACAGGAAAACGAGGTCTTTAAGGAAGAGCTAAATACGTTTAGATTTTTTAAATCTCAGATGGTAAAAATATGTATTTGCTAAAGTGCCACAGGGTTCGGCAGTTTGCAGCTCTCTTTCTTTCTCAAGTATTAGATATATTCACAGCTTAGAAAACTGAAACATTTAAACTTTTAAAAAACACAGAACTATAAATGACACATTTTATGCTTTTAAGCAGTCGAGTAAGTGTAGGCTTGGTAAGATAGTATTACATCTATTACAAGTTTCCCAACATTTCTCTCCCCACCCCACAAGTTTTTTTCCCCTTCTGTGCTCCAAATGCCTGGAAATTTCACGTCTCTAAATAAGGCAACAGATGAAGTAAAAAAAAGAGAAGATGTGTATACATGGAAACCCTATTGAAGCCACACACAAAAAAAACACTTGTAATATCGGTCTTTCCACGTGTCTTTTTAAATCCCGGTCTGCATCTCTTCCATAAGAGAAAACTCCAGACCCAGAAAAGTATTTGTTTTGAATGATCAGCTCTTCGTTATCCAATTTCGCTACCCTGGAGCCATTAAAATCTGAAAAGGCTAAAGCCTTTTCAAGGGAGGCCGTCTGGTGAATCACACAAAGGAACAAAATGAGGGAGAGCTGGCTGGTCTCACAAGCAGAGCGCTCGGAACAGGAGCTCCATCACAGCGGAAGCTGTAGCTGGGGGAAAAAGCACAGCAATGGTATATAAATTAAACAATCTCAGAGGAGCTCATTAGGACTGCTGGAAAACGTGTGCCGAACTGTCTCAGCAACATCTGCGGACATAAGCCCAGGCTCTGAGAAGCGAGTGGCTACCACACTGATGAATTCCCAACACTCAAACCTCTGCCCTTCAGGTACATCCAGAAGATTCACAGAGAACACAAGGAAATCACGATGTCGAGTATGTGCTAGGTCATACAGTCCACGCTAGAAGGTAGTTTATACCGAAAGTACTAATTACAGCACCGCAGCTACATAAGTGCCCCTCTGAGCTAATTCGCTACTAAAAGAATAATTTGTAAACTGAATTCTTAGCATCATTAATCTACAGGGCCACAAGCTTTAGCTGGTTTTAAGAAACAGCCACATTTTCAGCTGACTGACAGTCCTATACAGAATTACAACCTTCTAAGCGCATTCACTTGTATGAATTTAGATGGGCGTAGCTGTGTTTAGGATTGCTCTGTAACGGGTGGGGGCTGCATATTAAGAGCCCTTTTTCGGGGGGGGCTATTCTGATTATGTCACTATAATATCATGATGTTACTATAATATCAAATGAAGGGAAACACTGCATATGGTTTTCTCTCCAACCACACTGACTTTTGTTCACTCTTCCTCCAACACCTCAAAAAGGTGCCTTGCAAGTAAAGATTTGCAGACAAGCAAGTTTAGTTATACAGAATCAATTAAACAGGAAACTTGGCCTTTCAGTGCAACCAACACACAAACTCCTTGAAAGCTATGATTTAAATATATTTAAATATACCAGGAACACACACAAATTGGGAAGACAACAGCCAAATCATCTCAGACAGACAGACGCAAGCAGGTCTGTCCCACAGAGGAGAACAGCCCTGAGAGGAAGCAACAGTGTTGCTTCCATGCAGCCTCCACAAACTTGTGGCTCAGTTTACTAACCAGTCATTATTTGTGGTCATTGTTAGCACGTGCACCCACACACACTCTTATTGCCGCAAATGTCAGAGGTCTGTGGAAGTGGGATCCAGTTTCATTTTCCACAAAGTTATTGCAGAGCCCTGGAATTTGCAGAAAAAGTAAAGTTGGCAAAGCGTCTTGCACCAAAATAGTGAGTCGAAAGTACCGCTTCTCTTTTCTAGCTGAGATACCAAATTCTGCATTTATTTATTACTGCTGCCTGAAGGTATGCATAAGTGTGTGAAGCACACATATCCCTGAATTTTGTGCTATCTACTTTAAATTTTTTACAGTCTTGAAAGCAGAGTGGAACATTACCTTGGAAAGGTATTGCTGGGGAAGAGCAATGCTCATGTTAGCGCGTCTGCAGTGCTCGTGCTGGAAGCAGAGGCCAGGGCCCCCTCCCCCAGGAACAGGAAAGGGGGCAAATTCTAGTAGCAGGAGGTGGGTGTATCCAGAGGGAAGAAGAACCAGGTTTAGCTTCAAGTCTGCAGTAATACCTCTGCAGAGCATCCTGCAATGGCCCCTTCCCACATGTACAACAAAAGCAGCAGCCCCATTCTATCAAAACCTTACTCACCTTCATATCCTCTAATGTGACGATGTTACAAGGCATCCCCCGTGCCTATTTACTTTGGCCAAACTGAAAAGTCTGTACATCTAAAAGTCTAATCCATCTACAACTGAAAGTCACACCCACTCTGATTGGCTCATTTACTAAGAAAATAAATGGACACACGGAAACACTTCAAATCCCCTGGACATTCAGTAGAAGTAAAAGACCACAGAAGTTCAAGCAGAAGGGTTTGATAGGGAGATGTCTCTAAGAAGGCACTGAATTCATATACTGATTTGGTACTCTCTAAATTACTCTCATCAGAGACTTGGGAAGTTAAAGCTCACTACAAAAAACAATGGGCACATCTTTCACAGGTTGGCACACTGAGCCTATCTATTAACTAATCCATCTACAACTGAAAATCACACCCACTCTGATTGGCTCATTTACTGTCTTGACTAGATCTCGTTTGTATCTGTGCCATCACTGTGTTATTATTTTACCTGTTACTTAACGCACACATATATATCCTTGGAAACCAGGCACTCTTGCCTCCACTTGCAATAGCTTCCTCCACCCTTCTGCACTTTCCAGCTTTAGGTACCGATGCTCAGTCTGGATCACAGATAGGTCAGACCACAGCAACCTACGCCAGGTGCCTATAAAGCTTCACTGGTTCAAAATGCAGCAAGTGCACCTTAAGGGAATCACATCTTGCCAGTTTTAAATGGGCAGTTGATTTGGTTCTGGGCACAATGCAAAGTGCTTGCTTTGACCCTGGGGCCAAGGAGAGTGCACTCTTCCATAGGCACCTGTCTGTCAGTCAAGTCCCTCATCTACGTTCTGGAGCTTGGGTGAACAAGGACCTTCTCAGTTCCTTTGGCTTCCTCCACACAGAGACTTACCGGGTGCAAAGTTTAGCGGCAAAGACATCTTTACTCATTTTTTTTACATCCTCCAGCCTGTCAACAACAGTTTTATGGTGTGGTTTTCAGAGGCTCATTTCAATGAAGGTTTCTGGATATTTTATGATCTTATCCAGTTTTAATCTGAGATGTTTTATTGCTGCTGTTTTATCTGCCGGTGCTTTACCTCTGATGTTACTGGCTTTATTATATTGACATTTTTATTGTAAGCCACAGCAAGTAGTTATACAGAAAGGCAATCTGTAAAGATGCTTTAAAATGAATATATCTACCTGCCAACTTTGGCTATACACACAGCCACCCTTCTGGAATCCATGTGGCAGCTGGTGCTGTCTACGCCCTCAAAATGGTTTGGTCCCTATTCATAGAATACATTTTTAACGTTATGATGTGCATTTATCATGCAATTGTAATGTTGCACAACTCCCAATCCACCTGTTGAGGAGACCAAGCACTTCTCTATTCAATGCAGAACATGCAACACTACCCCCATCGTCATTAGCTCATGTCTAGACTCCAGAAATACATTATTGGGGGAGGGAAGGGAGTAGTCTCTGATGACAATGTGGAAGAGGCAGCCAAAATCCTGACCGACAGGGATGGCTTGATGGTCACGTAACAGGTGTTTGGCAACCAAACACATCCCATTCTCAATGCCTATTTGCTGCCAAGTTGAGCACCTTGTAGGGTCACCCTGGTGAGTGCAGCAGAATCCAAAAATGAGCAGGGCTTTGAGCAGCCCCACCTGCCTCACAGGGTGTCTGTTGTGGGGAGGGGGAGGGAAAGGAGTTTGTAAGCCGCTCTGAGACTCCGAGTGAAGGGTGGGGTATAAATCCAATCTCTTCTTATCTTCTTCTCTAGTGCGCCCGACCAGCACATTTAATGTTTAGTGCTTTTATGCCTTGATGTTCACTGCTCTTGGGATTCCTATTTTGTGAAAAGGTGGCATGGAAATGCTTTAATTAAATACATTCAACACAGCCATGCTCACAGTTGCTTAGATTAAGTACACCCCTTAAGGTTCCCACAGGGCAGCTTGCACATGATTTTAAACTTTTTAAAAATCAGGGTGTGTGCTGCTTTTATGCATATGCTGTTCGTGGCCCTCATCAGCCATAACCATGCTTAGCTCATGCTCAGAGAAGAAATCTGGACACAGTGTTCCCTCTAAGCTGAGTTAGTGTGAGCTAGCTGACAGATTTTTAGCCTCCGACTCACACATTTTCCTCTTAGCTCAGGAAGGATGGTTCCAGAGCAAACTAATTTATGCAGTAGCCAAATCTCTCACTCACAACTTTAATGCCAGTAGCTCACAAAGTAGAATTTTTGCTCACAAGACTCCACAGCTTAGAGGGAGCATTAGGTTCCTTCAGCTTGAGGGTGCAGACAAAGAGGTACAATTTCCAAAACTTTTTTGGAGGAAGTGGCAGTTTCCCCCAGGTTTTTCAGGCAGGTATTTGGGGGTAATGGAATGTGCTGCAATTCTTCATTTTCCATCAAATCACTTTTTTTACAGAACATAAAATGCATCATGCATAACTTAGTTAGTATATACAATTCTGCTACCGGCAAATTAAAGTAATTTAACAGTATTCTACAAGCAAAAATGCAAATATACCTAGTACTTGAGAGACAGCTGCACAGTGGTGTAGCCAGCGTTGTCTTAGCACGTATGTTTTAAATTTTGCCACCTGAGAGCTAAGAAAATAGCTGAATTTAGAAAACTAGTATTACGGTCAACAAAAATGTGTGTTATTTGGACAGAAACAGTCTCGTGTAGTAACAACAGGACCTCCAGCATATTGTGGATATCAAGTCAAACTTCAGGGTTGCCACTAAAATTTTATGTTTCATTTCCCTGATTTTCCCTGACCAACATTTGTCAATTTTCCTGACCACCATTCAAATATAACCACAAGTTAAAAAATGAATAGGTCAATGCTCCCTCTAAGCTGTAGAGTCTTGTGAGCAAAAATTCTACTTCGTGAGCTACTGGCATGAAAGTTGTAAGTGAGCTATTTGGCTACTGCGTAAATTAGTTTACTCCGGAGCCCTCCTTCCTGGGCTGAGACAAGAACGTGTGAGCCGGAGGCTAAAAAACTGTGCTAGCTCACACTAACTCAGCTTAGAGGGGACACTGGTCGTACTGCATTAATGCAAGGTAAGGTTCCACTCTACAACTACGCAAGTCTCAACTGCAAAAATATTTGCCAAAGAGATTTAATATCAAGCTTCTTTCAACATTAACTGCAGCAACATCTGTTTTGCAGTTACACCAAAAATTACACCAAATTACACCAAGATACAAATTTCTATTCAAGTAAACTCTGAATGCTAACAAATGACATAACATTTCTGTTGTTGTTTTAAAGGTACACTAAATACTATATCAATGTTCTATCTAAAATGGTTGGGAAAGAGCATCATTAAATTTCACTTGTATTCTGCTACTTCTCTATTCCAGTTGCCACAGGAACAGATCAGGCTCTTGCAGCACCAGGTCAAAAATCCACTGCTTGGAATATATTTTAATCACAATTTCCCTGACTTCAGACCAATTTCCCTGACTTTCCCCGACCAATTTTCATTTCCCTGACTTTCCAGAAAGTGACAACCCTGAACTTTATAACCTTGAAAATACTGAACACTTGAACAATACATTATCAAGCATATTATAACATGTTAATGCTTGCCAAAATTATTTACATTACAAACAGCAAACACATCCTACACATTTCAAGCTGATAAAGCCTTGCCTTAAAAACTTTTCACTCAACCCAAGAGAAAATATTTCATTCAAGTTATTTATTTCAGACACTCTTCTCTGCCGTGGCTCTTTACTCTTGTGTGCAGTTAAATGCCATCAGATTGCTTCTGACCTATGGTGCCCCTATGAATTAATGACCTCGAAAGCGTCCTGTCCTTAATATCCTTGCAAACTGAGAGTCGTGGCTTCCTCATTTGAGTCAATCCATCTCACCTTGGGTCTTCCTCTTTTCCTGCTGCCTCCTCCTCTTCCTAGCATTACTGAGCTTTCCACTGACTCTTCTCACAATGGCCCATTATGCACTGACAGCTTACTCCCGGAGAATCTGAGCAGTCACATCTTTCAGACTGACTTCGGATTTGTGCGCCGGCCATATGCACCAATCTTTTTTCTCAAGTGTATTTTGGTGTACGTATTCTGCAGCGGCAACCAAAAACCACATTTCCCCCCTTAATTGGGGGGAGAACATCACTTGTGACATGTGGGGTGGTGATGTCCAAGGGTTTTTAAAAATTTAGACAATTGCCCTTTTGCAGCTCTGCAGTAGTGTCCAGCAAGCACCTTCCATTTAAATCCCTGTGCATGCATTTTAGCGCTAGTTCACTGAATGAAAGGGAACAGAAAGGGAAGCAGGCAAAGGGGGAAACCCCTCCGTTGAAACTGACCAGATTTTTCCTGCTGTGTGTGGCATTGCAGGCTGCGATACTTGGCAACGTGTGTTTGTCTGTGTGTGCGCGGCACCTCCGTTCTCAGTCAACAGAGCCAAGCATTCAAAGGTCAACATGATGCGCCCGCTGGCCCCCCCAACAAACATTTCTCTCCTCTCTCCACTTTCCCAGCCTCTTCCCCCCAAAATGCCGAGCCTTGTTCTTCCTTTCAGCTTCTTTGCTCCCCCGGCCAGACCTCCAAGTTCCACTTTAACGGGGCCATCTTTTCAAAGCTCAGGGGTTTCAGCTCTGGCATTCATGAGACTACGGGTGATCTCCTTGGGGGGGGGGGGGAGAAGCCTGAACAAAAAAGCTTGCCCAGAAAGGGTCTCCCATTCTGGCTACACTACCTTTTCTCTTCCACCAACCTGGAATGGGAGGGAGAGCAGCCGTCAAAGCCTGCAGCTGCAAAAAGCCGCTCTGCCTGAGGAAGGGGCTGCATTTTTACACCTCCCCCACCCTTGTTAATTGGTTAACTCAGAGCCTGAAGCTTCCCAAAATCTTGATTCTCCACAGGCAGAGTCCCACACCTCGCTGTCCTGCCACACCCTTCCCCAACACATACAAATTCTGGCCTTCCTCTCCGTTCCGGGTTTCCCTCTTCTTCTCCCTTTGGAAGATTTTTGCAAATAACGTCTCAACATGACCCGACTCTTTATTGGCTTCCTCTTGCCCCCTTCCCACTCGCGCCCATGTTTGGCGGCTGCGAGTTCCCAGGCCAGAATTGGGGAAGGGAAGACAAGGACGTACAGCTCGCAGCCAGCCTCTTTCAATTATGCCCCCGCAGCTGCTGCCGGCTGGCAGAGCCACTGCCGAGCCCCATGCCCGCCTCTTTTCTCTCCCATTCCCTGGGAGGCAAGACAAGGGCCGCACTGTCCGCATGCGCCTCTGCCCTCCTGCCCTTCTCAGAGGCCAGGGCATGAGTATCAGTGGTGGCATGCAAGCACCTAACCCTCCGCCACTGTTGTCGCCAAGAAGCCACTTCTGGCTGCCTCCAAATGCAAAGTTGATCATTCTGCTTCTCCACCTTCTTCTCAGCTCTGCACTGCCTCGGCTGGGACTGGCTCCTCTGGCCGCGGGGGCACAGCTCTCAGATCCTGAAGCCCAGGCTGATCCTGAGCTGGTAAAGAAGCTGGAGAAGCAAAATGAGCAGCTTTGCATTTGCCACACCACTGGAGCTCCTGGAGGCAACACAAGGCGGCTTCTCGGCAGCAACAGTGGCGGAGGGTCAGGTGATTGCTTGTACACCAATGAACGGTGGGAAGATGGTGGAAGGTGCAGAGTGGGAGGCACGACCTCAATGTGGGTGGGGGAGTGGACTCTGAGGGATAGGAAGGGGGGGGAAATCCAAGGGAATGTGTATGCTTTTGAATTACTGTGGCTTGGGAAGTGAAGCAAGGGGAAAAATCACCACAAATTCACTTTCAGAAAAGCTGAGGAAACAGCAAAAGGAAAGCGAACAGCAAAAGGAAAGCGATGAAAATCAATGCAGAACTTAAACCTCTAATAGACATGCAAGGTGAAAGCGGGTGAAAATGAAGAACGAAAAATATAACGCAAAAAAACCACCGTGCATAAAGGGCCAATGTGACCAAAGTACAAATTTAGTCACTTTAGCTTCATGGAAAGAGTTCAGGCTTGATTTGATCTACAACCCACTTACTTTACTATTCTTTCAAAATTCCCCACTTTGAAGCATTCCCTCAAATGGGAGGGAATGCAGTGAGAGCCAGTTTGATATAGTGGTTAGGAACGCAGATTCTAATCCGGGAGAACCGGGTTTGATTCCCCACTCCTCCACATGCTACTGCTGGTGTGACCTTGGGTCAGTTAAAAGTTCTTTCAGAGCTGTTCTGTCATCAGCAGTTCTCAAAAGAGCTCTCTCAGCCCCACCTGCCTCACATGCAGTGTTCCCCCTAAGCTGAGTTAGTGTGAGTGAGCTCACAGTTTTTTAGCCTCCGGCTCACAGATTTTTGTCTTAGCTCAGGAACGATGGCTCCAGGGCAAACTAATTTATGCAGTAGCCAATTCCCTCGCTCACAACTTCAATGCCAATAACACACATAGTAGAATTTTTGCTTACAAGACTCCACAGCTTAGAGGGAACATTGCTCACAGGGTGTCTGTTGTGGGGAGGGGAAGGGAAAGGAGATTGTATGCCGCTCTGAGACAGCTTTGGGTAGTGAAGGGCAGGGTATAAATCCAATCTCTTCTTCTCTCCATTTGAAAAACTGAACAGGCTTTTCAGAAATACTCCGTGTTTCAAATTTTTCTCTCCCTACCGTAGCCCTTTCCATTTCTAGGTAAGAAGGATATCCTGCTATTAAGGTACTCCCTTTCTTATCATCTCTGATGGAAGAAAGTGAAGATGGGCTCTTAAGGCTGATACTTATGAGCCAGAGTTTGCTGGGTGCGAGTGACAGACCCAACCACACATGATTGGGTTGTTCTCCTCAATGTGCGCTGTTCCTGTTCCATCAGAGCTTCAACCTTCTTCCGCATACTGTTACCTGGAACAGAAAGCCCACAGGGGTGAAGCTCTTTTGGCCTGGTGAAGAACACGTGGCCATGCGATACTGCTGCTGAAGAGTCTGAGGGCAACGTCTGCAGCATATTTTAAACAGCCTGGGCTGCACCAGAAACCAGCTCATCCCACTACAGGAACATCAACCACAGAAAAATTGAATTCATTCATTGCCCACTAGGGTTATTTTATTGGCTTTATTAGAGAAAGTCTGCTATGTCCTTGCCTGGCCACAGTTGGCTCCTGTGAGACACAGGAGGTGCCCATTCCTCTTTAATTGCTTCCACAAGTAAATACAGGAAGGTAAACATGGAACATAGGAGTTTAGATCTGTGGAAAACCTCCAAGTCTCTTGGGGTTCTTTGGAAGTTTCCTCCTTGTTGACTGAAAGCAGTAAGCCTCTCTTAGCTCTGATACGTAAAGGGAGAGAGTTCTTCCTGTGGGGAGGAAAAAGACATCCACTCTTCTGGCTCTGTTGGGGCAAAGCTTCATCTGAGACTCCCTCCTGCTCTCGATCGGAGGGAACATTTGAGCTTTCTGACTCAATAACTGAATCTTCTTCTCCTACTGTATGCATGAGGCACTGCTGGCGGTAGAAATATGGCCGCTACAAGCTGCCTTGGTGGGTTAGCCAGGACTTGCCTTGTGATTACATAGATCCCTGTAATTGTGTATCCTGGCTGGTTCCCTGCATGACCTGTCTCTTTCTCTGGGCACAGAAGGGTGTGTGTGTGGGGAAACAGAGAACAGAGACTTGGTTATGGTGCTCTGACTCACAAAAGTTCATCCTGAAATAAATGTTAGTCTTCAAAGGTGCCACTTTTATCTTTATGTTGAGCCCACTGCATGGCTTGCAAGTTAACACAACAAGCTTGTTCCATTTTCATTCTACTTCCCTAACTCTTATGCAGAATTTATTTTTGGACCTACCGTGACGGATTTTATCTGGGAGACGTGATGCTCTAATTCTTACAGTCTAATGAGATGACTCTGAAACATTACCATTGTCTTTGAGACAGGCCACCATGCTTGTTTTTGTAAAAAAACACAATTATTCTCGATTGATCAGTATTTTTGGCACCATGCTTGTTTTTGTAAAAAACAACAACAATTATTCTCGATTGATCAGTATTTTTTTTTTAAGTTTCATACTGCTGCTTTTCTCACTCATAAAAAAAGTTTCATACTGCTGCTTTTCTCACTCATGTTCATGTCGTTAAGGGAAGAGGCATTCACGTCTGTCGGCTGCTGCTACCTAACAGACCGGCTTTATTTATTCCCTGGATATATTCCCTGCCCCATTTGGGACTAGATGAAGAACTACTGTGAGTTCCATGTTTGCAAAGAATAAAGAGAATCCCACTGCCCTTTTCTGTGTAGTGCTATAGTTAACATGACTAGAATACAAATCCCTCTTTTCCTATGGAGGGCAAGTTATCAGGTTTCAGTTGCAGATATTTTATACCCCAAAAAGCCATATTCTGGTTTGTGTAACTTTCCATTTATATACACACACACGCCTGCCTCACAGTCTGGACAGCTCGTTACCAGCAAGATTTCCAACTGTGCAAAAGGTTATTAAATCAGAACTGGCTACTGCAGATTATATACATATACCTTGCCAGACCAGACCGAAGTTCCACTGAGTCTGGCATTCTGTTTTCAAGATGCCTCTATAAAGCTCACTATGTTCCCTCATTTCTTGTTAACATTTAGAAACAGATACTGCCATTTCAGGTGAATAAGAGAAGGCAACACTGGAACTCGGCTGCTTAAGAGACACAGAGCCTCTTTTCTTCCAGAAGAGCACTTACTGCTACATTTATTGTACACAGGTAACAGCTGATATCAGGTAGCACCGAAGCTGTTGGTTGTTCTGAGCTGACAACAAATGAGACAAACTCTTCAAATTATTCCTGCCAGCCTAATTTGGTCCTCATTCCTTTACAAAATGTCTCAGATTTCTTTAACAGTTTACAGAGACGTAATGGATTACAGGATAATTAACAAGCCTAATAATGAGACACCTTAATATGCAACAGGCAATTTCAATACCAAGTCAGACTATGAAGCAACACGCTGCAACTCATAGCAATCAAAATCAGATCGGTAAATTGAGCAACTGTGTAATTATTTGATCTAAGTTAAACTTTAGGTACAAACTCCAAATGTTGCAAATCAGAGATCACCAACATGGTGCCTCCAGGCACTGTGGCACTTGCCAACAGCTTTCTCGGAGCCTGCCAAGTGTTTCTAGAATGCGGGCAAAGGCCGGAGCAGTTTTTGCTTAGGAGAGCTTCTGATTGGCTGAGCAGATTTTTAAAAATGTTGCTTTGGCAGCAGCTACCACCGCAGCAAAAGGATCTTTACAGGGTGACTCAAGATAAGCTACGGCAGCCATTTTGTGGCTGCCTCCACCTCCTGTGACAGCCATTTTGTATCTATGCCCACCACCCCCATGTCAGGATTGCAATGGTGCCCGCTGGCTCAGAAAGGTTGGGGACCCCTCTTATAAACAGAATAAGAACATAAGAGAAGCCGTGTTGGATCAGGACAATTGCCCATCTAGTCCAACACTCTGTGTCACGCAGTCACCAAACCCCAGGTGCCATCAGGAGGTCCACCAGCAGGGCCAGAAGTTCTCCCACTGTTGCCCCCCCCCACAACCAAGAATTCCAGCATGTGCAGATTCAATACTGGGTTTGGGAGCTCACTGATTCCCAATGTGGTGCCTGTGGGAGCTAATGCATCTACACATCCACCCCTCCCCTTGTTCTCTCAAGTCACTCACCCCTACACCCCGTTCCACTTCTCTAGCCAACTTCAAGATGCACTAAAAACAATGGGAGAGCTGAGAGGCTGTGGTGTAGAGGAGGGGAAAGCTAAACTTCAGCTGCCTCTTGTGAAGTTTGGGGAATAGCTGCAGTTTAAATGGGTAATGGGTGCCTGATATCGTAATCTGGTTCCACTGGTCTTCTCTTTTTCCTGTCTACAATTAATGTCTAATCCACCTTCTTAGCAGATGATCAAGTTTACTCAGGAACCTATGGTGAGGGACTTCGTCAAAAGCTTTTAGTAACTTAGTAATAACCTACCAGTATTCGCATGCTCATTAGCACTCTCAAAGAATGTCTAAAGGTTGGCAAGGCAGGATTTCCATCGGGAAAGCCTGTTCTTCTACATGCCTCTTGAAACAGAGAACAGAGACTTGGTTATGGTGCTCTGACTCACAAAAGTTCATCCTGAAATAAATGTTAGTCTTCAAAGGTGCCACTTTTATCTTTATGTTGAGCCCACTGCATGGCTTGCAAGTTAACACAACAAGCTTGTTCCATTTTCATTCTACTTCCCTAACTCTTATGCAGAATTTATTTTTGGACCTACCGTGACGAATTTTATCTGGGAGACGTGATGCTCTAATTCTTACAGTCTAATGAGATGGCTCTGAAACATTACCATTGTCTTTGAGACAGGCCACCATGCTTGTTTTTGTAAAAAAACACAATTATTCTCGATTGATCAGTATTTTTTTTTTAAGTTTCATACTGCTGCTTTTCTCACTCATGTTCATGTCGTTAAGGGAAGAGGCATTCACGTCTGTCGGCTGCTGCTACCTAACAGACCGGCTTTATTTATTCCCTGGATATATTCCCTGCCCCATTTGGGACTAGATGAAGAACTACTGTGAGTTCCATGTTTGCAAAGAATAAAGAGAATCCCACTGCCCTTTTCTGTGTAGTGCTATAGTCAACATGACTAGAATACAAATCCCTCTTTTCCTATGGAGGGCAAGTTATCAGGTTTCAGTTGCAGATATTTTATACCCAAAAAAGCCATATTCTGGTTTGTGTAACTTTCCATTTATATACACACACACGCCTGCCTCACAGTCTGGACAGCTCGTTACCAGCAAGATTTCCAACTGTGCAAAAGGTTATTAAATCAGAACTGGCTACTGCAGATTATATACATATACCTTGCCAGACCAGACCGAAGTTCCACTGAGTCTGGCATTCTGTTTTCAAGATGCCTCTATAAAGCTCACTATGTTCCCTCATTTCTTGTTAACATTTAGAAACAGATACTGCCATTTCAGGTGAATAAGAGAAGGCAACACTGGAACTCGGCTGCTTAAGAGACACAGAGCCTCTTTTCTTCCAGAAGAGCACTTACTGCTACATTTATTGTACACAGGTAACAGCTGATATCAGGTAGCACCGAAGCTGTTGGTTGTTCTGAGCTGACAACAAATGAGACAAACTCTTCAAATTATTCCTGCCAGCCTAATTTGGTCCTCATTCCTTTACAAAATGTCTCAGATTTCTTTAACAGTTTACAGAGACGTAATGGATTACAGGATAATTAACAAGCCTAATAATGAGACACCTTAATATGCAACAGGCAATTTCAATACCAAGTCAGACTATGAAGCAACACGCTGCAACTCATAGCAATCAAAATCAGATCGGTAAATTGAGCAACTGTGTAATTATTTGATCTAAGTTAAACTTTAGGTACAAACTCCAAATGTTGCAAATCAGAGATCACCAACATGGTGCCTCCAGGCACTGTGGCACTTGCCAACAGCTTTCTCGGAGCCTGCCAAGTGTTTCTAGAATGCGGGCAAAGGCCGGAGCAGTTTTTGCTTAGGAGAGCTTCTGATTGGCTGAGCAGATTTTTAAAAATGTTGCTTTGGCAGCAGCTACCACCGCAGCAAAAGGATCTTTACTGGGTGACTCAAGATAAGCTACGGCAGCCATTTTGTGGCTGCCTCCACCTCCTGTGACAGCCATTTTATATCTATGCCCACCACCCCCATGTCAGGATTGCAATGGTGCCCGCTGGCTCAGAAAGGTTGGGGACCCCTCTTATAAACAGAATAAGAACATAAGAGAAGCCGTGTTGGATCAGGACAATTGCCCATCTAGTCCAACACTCTGTGTCACGCAGTCACCAAACCCCAGGTGCCATCAGGAGGTCCACCAGCAGGGCCAGAAGCTCTCCCACTGTTGCCCCCCCCAGCACCAAGAATTCCAGCATGTGCAGATCAGTGTTCCCTCTAAGCTGAGTTAGTGTGAGCTAGCTCAAAGTTTTTTAGCCTCCAGCTCACACATTTTTGTCTTAGCTCAGGAAGGATGGCTCCAGAGCAAACTAATTTATGCAGCAGCCCAATCGCTTGCTCACAACTTTAATGCCAGCAGCTCACAAAGTAGAATTTTTGCTCACAGGACTCCACAGCTTAGAGGGAACATTGGTGCAGATTCAATACTGGGTTTGGGAGCTCACTGATTCCCAATGTGGTGCCTGTGGGAGCTAATGCATCTACACATCCACCCCTCCCCTTGTTCTCTCAAGTCACTCACCCCTACACCCCGTTCCACTTCTCTAGCCAACTTCAAGATGCACTAAAAACAATGGGAGAGCTGAGAGGCTGTGGTGTAGAGGAGGGGAAAGCTAAACTTCAGCTGCCTCTTGTGAAGTTTGGGGAATAGCTGCAGTTTAAATGGGTAATGGGTGCCTGATATCGTAATCTGGTTCCACTGGTCTTCTCTTTTTCCTGTCTACAATTAATGTCTAATCCACCTTCTTAGCAGATGATCAAGTTTACTCAGGAACCTATGGTGAGGGACTTCGTCAAAAGCTTTTAGTAACTTAGTAATAACCTACCAGGGGCAGGGCTTCGTCATGTGCCCCGCCCCCCTGCACCTCACCCGGGGGAACTGCGTTCCCCCTCGAAATGACCTCTGCCTACCAGTATTCGCATGCTCATTAGCACTCTCAAAGAACGTCTAAAGGTTGGCGAGGCAGGATTTCCATCGGGAAAGCCTGTTCTTCTACATGCCTCTTGATTCTCTTTAATAACAGTTTCCACCCATTTACTTGGAATGGACATTAGGCTAAGTGGCCTGTAACTTCCACAATTTCCTCTGGATCCCTCTTTACTACACCTGCTACATCCCAGTCTTTGAGTAGACCCTTGAGCACCAGTTTTAGTAATGTTACTTACTTTTAAAGTAAGAACCCTTGGGTATGTGCTATCCAGACCTGATCACTTGTTAGTTTTCAGCAGGGCTTTGGGGTGGGGGTGGGGGAGGTGCCGGAACTGAAAACTCATGAACTTTTAAACTTTTTAAAAAGAATTGTCAAAGAGGTTCCGGAACTCTGTTCTGGCGCATTCCCCCAGAAAAAAAGCCCTGGACTTTTCAGTTGTCCCATCAGCCCTTGAACAGGATCACATCCAATGAATTCAGTTCATCAGATGACCTACCTCTTGGTAACTGCCCTATATATTCGGCAATGAAAACCTACACAAAGAATTCATTTGGTTTCTCTGCATGAATTTTTAGCATTGGTTTCTGCTGCAGAAGATGTAGGGTCATGACCCATACCAAAACTGCTGCATCAATGCCAAAAAATACTCAGTAGTAGCACAAGGGTTTATATCAGCCCCCACCTGGCAAAGTGACTGTCATTTGAACATGGCCGACCTAATTAATTATTCCCACAGAGGAATGCAAGGTAACTTTCTCCCTGCTACCCACTGAATGTAACTATTAAAAATACTTACAGCCTACCTTTCCTCATGGCTCAAGGCAACTTACAAATCCTAATTAAAAACATTACAATTTAAAAAAAATAATAATAATCCCCCAATAACCACCCTCTCCCTTAAAAGATATTTGCAGTTCATACTTCATAAAAAGCCCTGGCAAGTAAAATGGCCTTACAGCAGCTCCTAAAAATTTCTAAGGACAGTGCCCTCCCCTTACCTCCTCCTCAGGGAGCCTATTCTTCACAGTGGGAGCTACAATGGAAAAGGTGTGGGCTCTCATTGACACCAGGGAAGAAGTCATTCGATGGTAGCCTGAAGACCATAGCTACTACATGGAGACAAACGGGAGGAGATGGTCCTTTAGATATGCAGGTTCAACTAGGCCAGTGATGGCGAACCTTTTAGAGACCGCGTGCCCAAACTGCAACCCAAAACCCACTTATTTATCGCAAAGTGCCAACACGGCAATTTAACCTGAATACTGAGGTTTTGCTTTAGAAAAAACAATGCATACATTAACTTAAGATGATCCAAACAAAGTAAGGAAAGCAATCCCAAATGCTTTCATTTACTTAAAATTATTTGGTAGAGAATTCGACACTTTAATGATGGTCTGGGCCTGGCTGGGGCGATGGCATGCGTGCCCACAGAGAGGGCTCTGAGTGCCACCTCTGGCACCCGTGCCATAGGTTCGCCACCACTGAACTAGGCGGTGAAGGATCACAAAGGTCCCAACTGGCACTTTGAATTGGACCTGGAAACTAACTGGCAGCCAATGTAGCTATTTTAAGATCTGAAGAAGTGTGCATGCACGTGAAAACTTATACCCAGAATAAAACTTTGGTGGTTTTAAAGGAGGCACTGGACATGCAAGGTATGGTCCCATCAGCTAGCCCCTGATAATAACTGGGCAGCCATATTCTGGACCAGCTAGAGTTTCTGGGTTATCTTCAAGGGCAGCCCAATGTAGAGCACACTACAGTAGTACAACCATAAATTTACAAAAGCATGGATCAGCATAGCCTGTTGTTGGCCAACAGATCACAAAACATAACTTGTTTAAAAAAATGGTTCACAGGTTCAAAAAGCTCTAAGTAATGGAAGCAGATGAATATAATGGAATCACTCCACAGGAAGAAGGCTTCAAAACAGAACAATGTCCATCATCTGGAAACCAGCAGAAAGGGAAGAGTTAACAGCTAATCTCAAATATTTGAAGGTTTAATTCAGTAGTAACCCAAACAGATTAGCTTAGCTTGCACTTGTCAGAGCTTGGGAGCTAAGTAGAGTTGGCCATAGTTAGTACTTGGATGACAGGCAAAGGCTAATCACCTCTGAACATTTCTTGCCTTGAAAACCCTATGGGGTCACCATAAGTCAGTTGCCACTTGATGGCAAACAAACAAACAAACCTTCCCCTTTCTTCCTATACCACCATAGGCAATGACTGCTTGAAAAACAAAGTACTGTACAGCAATTTCCTGTCTTCAGGGGATCTTTCCACACTGACTCATCTGCTTTAGAAAACCACACACTGTAGAGAATTCTGGGGCACGATCTAGGGGGCATATTCAGTGGTGCTCTGGCACGGCCTGCTAGACCTCTCTACTACCCAACTTGAAATGAGAGGATAACTTAACTATCTTTGCATCCTGCGAAGATATTATAAGCAGGGGATAGTCCTTTCTTAGACGTTTGTCCATGACTAACCTTCACATTGAACAGCCTCTAATAAACCTTACAAGGAGACGCAGCAGACGCTTTTCTGGGCATCATAAATGAGAGATTTCAGCATAAGAATGTCCAGTCGTTTGCACTGTTGCGGATTTTAAGCAATTACAGTTTCCTAACTACAGACAAAAGCTTCTTCAGGAAAATGCAGATCAAACACATATCTCTTTATGCTGAATAATCGCTTCAGGAAATATCCATCAGCAGACTGAAATAACCGCTGGATTAGTTTGCATGGTGCTCTTTTTTTGTTGTTAACACAGTCCCTGAATACATTTTTGTGCAAACAGAAAGAGGCTGTGCCGTAATTCTACAAAGCATATTCGGCATCCAGAAATTAACTATAATACAGTATGAAACACTTTGACTAAATGGATAATACCACTGGCTCAGCATTTACACACTTCTTCAGCGTGATCAAATTACTTCTGATACATTGCCTTAATAATTGTTACAACAGAATGAGCTGTAAAACCAGAATACGTTCTCATTCCCCTTCAGTCATAAACTCACTAAAAACAAGATTTAATCAGCATCCCCCTCAATAGCTCCCCCTCCTCTTGTGACAAGGAGATCACATGCGCTGACAAACTATAGGACTGCGCTGATAACTGACACCTCTTGCTCTGAACTACTGCACCAAAATGTCTGTGCTGCTGCAATCTTGACTCACTTGCTGTTCAAGTGAGTATCTGTAAGCTGCAAACTTACTTTTGATTTATTGACATTCGCCACAGAAATCTCATGCTCAGAGTTCTGAGACCAGGACCCTGGTTAAAACATGAAATGGCTGAGTGATTGAGAGAGTCTGGTGAAGCAAGCTGTGATGCAGCAGGACCAGAACTGGAAGCAGGAGATGGCCAGTTCCACTGCGGGCCCGATAGAAGTCCCCGGGGGGGGGCCATGTTTGACACCCCTGGGTTAGAGTATCAGAGTAGCAACTGGGAGGCATAGGTTTGAATCCACATTTTGCCATGGAAGCTTGCTGGACCCTCTTATTCTAACCAACCTCCCCAGAATTTGAGAAGCGGAGAATGTTATGAGCCACTTTGGGTCACCGTTGGAGAGAAAAGTGGAATATAAATGAAGTAAATAAATAAGGTCATCAGAATCGATCTCACCACAAACAGAAAAGTATGGTGGAATCTCCTTGGCAGAATTCCCTCCACAGGATGGCCAATCAGACCATGCTTTGGGCTTTTAGAAATGTCACTGCAGACGGCCAATCAGACCACCACGCTTTGGGCTTTTAGAAATGTCACTGCAGAATTCCAAAGCCCCCACCAGTGCTCTCCCAGGCAAGAGGCCATCTTTCCCCCTAGAGAGAACATACAGTTTACTCAGATTTACGGTCCTCCTCAGCGCACCCTCTGCACCGATCTCCTGAGTACCAGAAGAGGTACACGGAAGATGAATTAGGGATGGCATCTTGAAGCAGTAAAAAATATAAAAGAGAAAATCACAAAAGTTCACAAGGACTTTTGAAAGAGGGTGAAACCTGGATACCTGGGAGTTATTCGACTGAGGCTGAGATAGAAGGTGTATTACAGATTTGGAGAGATACCATTAAAAGTACCAAGGGGACACCAGCGTGAGCAGAGCCATGGCAGCCACAAAGGGAAGGTGGTTTCCTTCCAGAAAGGAAAGTCCTGCTCAAAGGAGGAAAATAAAAAGTAGCGCAGGTTCCAGGAACACAAGTTTAAGTTGACAGCAAGGCACCCTAAATGACAATCCGGGGAGCACAGAGCTCAAAACAATATAGATCTCTTTAGATACATCTGAAGCAAGAAACCACCTGGTTACATGGTAAAGGAGAGGCAAAGACTGCTAGAGGAAGACTGGAAAGACACTCTTCATTGCTGAACACATGAGGCAGCTACTGATGCTGGTGGAGCTACTACCGTATTTGTCAGAGAGGGTCTGGAGAGCTGAGCGAAATAAAGGTTCAAGGATTAAGTTCTAGGGCTAACTGACACATTAAAACTTAACCCATTGTTGCGTCAGGATACTCCCAAGGGTGGTTAAAAAGCTCAAACGGTTAAATTGTTGTCTAGAACATGTTACTAAAGCCAGTTTCCCTAGCAGAGGCAAACTCTCCATTATCTTACTGGCATTTTACATCTTGTGGTGTTTTTAGCATTTAATAGGACTGTTGGTGTTAACAAGGATATTTATATTTTTGCTGAGTTTATGGAATTGCACACTATAAGCTCTATTTCAATTTAAAAAAACGGGATATAAACTGAATAAAGCACTACGGGATTCATTGTAGCTCGCTTTAGCAGACCAGAGTTTCCTCTAGCATTTGCCAGGAATTCAGGGCTCATTCCCCCGCACACATTCTGGGCAGTGAAATACTGGAAGAACATCTCCTTGCATTGTGAAGGAGTAGCCACGTTGGACTGTCACAGTAAAATAAAACAAAAGCCCCATGGCACCTTAAAGACAATGTGAAGGGAAAAGCTTACTAGGAAATCTTCTTGGGATGGCTAGGGTGTGGAGGAGCCAAGGCTTGGTGTGAATTACACTGTAAATCTTTCAAGTGTGGATCTCAAATGTAAGGGGGGAAGGGAGGAGTTGAGGTAGAAAGGCTTGGTGTGAGCCCTCTCCATAAGTCAGCGAAATCAGCAGTTGCACATACTCTATGGTGAGGGGGTTGAACATATGAAACAAATAGTTTGTGAAAATCAGGTGATGTTTGTACAAAAATATAGTATGATAGAACATTGTAAGAAAAGCCAATTAAAATCTCCAAAAAAAATGTGTCCTCTGGAGATATTGGAGATTACAGTAAGGAAATCCAAGTCTCTGTTTATACCAGGAGAACACGTAAAGTTCAATTTTCTGGTGAGTTCTAATTTAATACTTCCAGTTTGTATATTCCCTTTGAAGTTTCTGTTGTTGCTGTAGAACAGTGACTTTCAGGTCTGTAACAGTATGTCCAGAGAGATCTGGCACTAGAACTACTCTCAGACACACCTATATAATTTACCTAAGGCAGATTCACTGTTCTTCATCACAAAGATTACTTGTCTAGTTCTCCTACCCTCAGGGACAGTGCAATTTCAGTCACTAGAAAAGAATATAAAAAAAGTCCCCCCCCCCCCCCCCCCCCATCCTCACACAGGAAATTTACAAAATGTCACTACTGAGGACAGAGAATTAACCTGGGAAGAAAAAAAGATTTCAGCACTGAAAGATGTTACACTTCTCCTTTCTAAATTCTGCCACTTTGATATGCAAAAAATTAAATAGGCTAATGTGTTTTTTAAATAAAACATGAGAAATGCTTCTAGCTATACAATATTTCCGAAAGACCAGAGTACATTAAAAAAAAATAACAACAACACCTTTTGTAATCAGGCCTGGTCATTCCCGTTGCCAACAGTTTCTGTTGCTGAAACAGATGTTGCAATGGAGAGAATATAAACAGAGTGTTACTCAACTCAGTCTCCAAATGCCTAGGTGGAGATTGAAATGAATCATAAAACACTTGCATTATACTTATGTTAACTACACAATATCTTCTCAATGGATATTAGCATCAAATGCTGAAAGAACTAGGATTGTTATAAAATAAAACTTAGAACTCCCTGGTCCAAACTAACTCTTCCCCTACCCTCCAAGACAGGCAATATATTTAAGAGTAACCAACAAATGCTTCCCGCCTCCAAAATTAGTCCTCATATTTGCTAGTTACTGGGTTTTTTAAAATTAATCTAGTACTTAGCTTTAACTATCTCACTTCAGACTTGTGAATGACTTCAGATGTCAGACATTCTTGCCAGTAGAAACTGACAAAGCAATAAGATCTGGCTTTGCTTCCATTCTCAACTTAAAACAGGTATTTCACAGAAGGCAGTACCACACGTAGCTTCTTCTAAACACCAATCAAAATGAGAAACCCTTCAATGCAAAATAAAAGCTTCCTAACTTGAATTACATGTGAGTGATGGGTTAGGAACTTCATCAGGAACACATACCAGAATCAACCAGTTACCCCACCTTTTGGGAGGCTATACTCTGTTCTGCAGAGAACTAGACCTGGGAAAAGTTAATAGAATATGTGACTCAGTTTGTAATGAGATTAATATGATTAAGACTAGATGTGTATTCAAGCTGATTAGAAGATCTCCTCTCTTGGGTTTTTAGTCAGTAGTTGGTATCTTTTCTTTATCCCCTAAATGTAGTCCCCTTCCTTATTTCTGTTATAGTTTGTAGTTTTAATAAAAATGCAATAAAAAATTCCCCATTGGGGAGCAAAAAAAAAAAGATCTGTCTTTGCTTCCATTCTCAACTTAAAACAGGTATTTCACAGAAGGCAGTACCACACGTAGCTTCTTCTAAACACCAATCAAAATGAAAAAACCCTCCAATGCAAAATAAAAGCTTCCTAATTTGAATTACATGTGAGTGATGGGTTAGGGTTAGGAACACATACCAGAATCAGCCAGTTACCCCACCTTTTGGGAGGCTATACTCTGTTTTGCACAGAACTAGACCGGACTGACTGCAAGAATACAAAGCAAACACACAGAGAACAACAAAGCAGATGAGAAAGGAAAGCAGATGAGAAAAGTAGGCCAGTCAAGAGATGGGGAAACCACCAAAAAATTCCAAGGCTTGAATTATAAAAGCAACAATGTGTGTGTATACAGCAGCCATATGTACGCTCACCAACAGTGTAAAATTTCTTAACGTAACACGTGGTTCTGAATAACAAGAGGGCTGGGTAAAGGATCCTGGGAGATTTTACAAGACATCTGGAGGGGGGGGAATAAAAAGGAAATGGAACCAAATACGCACAAATAAGGGTATGCACCCTCCCTGATACACATACATGGTCTTATGAGACACACACTAGGCAGGCAATCCCTTAAGAGCCCCCAACTAAGGACTTCATTCTGTTCCAACTTCAAAAGGGAACGTCACAAGCAAGACAATTTGCTGAAATGAGAACCAGATTCCCAACTCCAGCTTCCCACCCTGTTCTGTTGCCAAGGTCTGCAACACCCCAAGTTCCATTTCCATTAAAGACAACAGCAGAATCATATTAGTAACAGGGATAGGAGAATTAGTACAGTAACAGAATAAAAGATTTTGAATTCATTCTACGTAATGTAGAAAGAAAAAAAGATCTTGTTAGAACTTTACCAAGCCCTCTCAATGTCTTTAGTTGAGACGCAGTGGCTGCATAAAGTCCTGTGAGTTCCCAGAACAGATGCCCGCTTTTGACAGGACAAAAAAGTGTATGCGCATCCACAGCTCCACATAAAAGGAACACTGGAACTTACCATGCGAGTTCCCTCTGCTCTGAGGCGGGGGGGGGGGCATCTTGACATGGGTGATCCCCATCTGCCCATCAAGGAGGCAGGACTAAAATTCTTCCAGACACCCTGTCCCCTGGGTTCTTGCAACAACTGAAGCAGTATCTGTACTAAAATACTAACCATTCAACATTTTAGGAAACAGGAAACACACTAGGACAGGAAACGAGAAGGTACTAAAATAGAGAAAACAACTTGTTATCCCCACCTTTAAATCAGTGTGGGACAAGATTCCCCCCCCCCTTCCCCCAAAGCAGAAGGAACCCTCACAGTAAGTGCCAATGTTCCTTTCTTGCTCTGAAGGGGATGGCATCTTTACATGGGATGTTCAAAAGTAGCTGTATCCCACATCAGGTAGGAAAATCAGTCCACCTGCACCACTTGCTGTAATATCGTCCTTCTGAGAGCACATCAGTTGAGTATTTGTTTTGTAGAGTCTGAAGGAGGTCAACAGAGATGACCATGTGGCTGCCTTACAGATTTCCTCAACGGAAGCTTCAGCATCCAATACTGCATCAGCTGTGGCAGTATGAATTGCGTAAACCGTGATTCCAGGCGATACCTGGAGCTTGCTAGCTTGGTAAGTGTATGAGATGCATTGCCTCAGAGTCATACTTATTGCCACTCTAGACTTTTTTCTGGGCCTTGTTGGCTGGGCTCACTGAAATAAAGAGAGTTCATTTTACAAACCGATGCTGTGCACCAAGTGTAGATCCTTAAGGCTCTGTGAAGATCTAGCATTGTTACCACTACCAGCTTTATTAAATAATATTCTTGCTTTTAGTTTGATTACGGGAATGAGCAACAAAGGCAGAGCTAGCTAGAGGTGGGGCAATAGCGAGAATCTGCTATCAATGTTTACGGAGATAGTCCCTTAGACCCTTAGTTGAGTTAATAACCAGTCTGAGTATAAAGGAAATGGGTTTTATTAGGAACTAATAATTTGGATATTTACACGCAATTCAGAGATCACAAGCATATGAGAAGAAATAAAACGAGTTAGCAGACAAAGGGGGTTGGGGAAATCAGGGCAATACTATACCTATCCTGAAGAGATGAGGAAATTCGGGGGTTGAAGAGAGAAGGTGTGTGGACCTGACAACAGAGGACCTGAGTTATGATAAGGGGTGTTAGCTTTGTGCATGCCCAGCTAAATCACACTGGGCATGTGGCAAGACTGGGTATATTTATACCCCAAAATGTAACCTAAGGGTATGCTGAAGTGTGGTGGTTAGTTTCACAATAGGTTAATGGGATTCCCTTTGTGGAACAATAGTGTAGACTGGCGGTTCCCGGGTGCCAGACAATAGAGGTGGTATTTCTTAATATGCGGCAAGATGAACTTGAATGAGTGACCATTCAGTAGACATGAAGAGTTAATGTTTACCTTGATAGGTCTGGCAGAGGTATCAGAATGCAGATTATTTTAGACAAACACAGGGAGGCAGGAATGAGAGGATTACTACAAGTGAAAGAGGAGATGAGGATGGAAACATGCAACATACTTCATTCATTACAACAGCACAGACCAGAGGCTCTTTGTCTCTGTCTGCCTGTATATTTGACAGAGAAAAGACTGGCCGTTTGGTCAGCAGAAGATGCCTGAGGCAAGGGCAAGGCCATTCTAGTCCTTTTGGGACTGAGATGACAGGAGAGAAGAGTGGGGGGTTGCCTGCCTGGAGGATGTTCTGACAGTGCAGCTGGAGGGCTGACATGGGCACCCATCAAACTTTGGGACCACTGGACCAAGCGCTGCCACTTGTTTGCATAGCATATTTTGGTTAACACCATTTTGCAGGAATTCCAGGATTTGGTGTAACGTAAGGGCAAATGGGCCTAGGTGTTTCCATTTGCACCACTTGGCCACATGTCTTCCATAAAGAGTTATAAATTCTTTATGGAGAAACTCTTCTAGAGTCTAGCATGGCGTTTATGATCTCTGTAGAACAGCCTAGTCTTCTTTTTTTCCTTTTCAAATCAGTTTTATTCAATTTTCTCATTAACTCATTAACAACAACAATTAACATTTTTCGCTATACATACAAAAAGTGCTTTAAGCAATCTAATCTATACTGTGGTGAGGATTCTTTCCGTACAGTTCATACTATATATCAAGCTGTGTATTGTGCTATAAACGCTACAAAACGCGAAGAGTACCTATTACATCGGGTATTGAATCTTTGGTAGTTAGGTATGATAAGATAGGAGACCATATACATGTAGTATCATTGTGTTTTCCTTTGGGTTTGATTTGTTCTAGTCGAGAAAAAGAGATTGAGTTTCTAGACACTCTAAATGACTGTGCTATGGAGCAGATGGTCATGGAACCTACCAGGGGAGAGGCGATCCCTGATTTGGTCCTAAGTAACACTCAAGACCTGGTGACAGATGTAAAAGTGATTGCACCGCTTGGAAACAGTGATCATAATGTTGTTGAGTTCAACATTTGTATAAACAGGGAATTGGCCAAAAAGACTGACACAACCACTTTTAACTTTAAAAGAGGTAACTTCTCTGATATGAGAGGACATGTGAGGAGGAAACTGAAAGGAAAAGTAGAAAGGGTCAAAACCATTGGGGAAGCTTGGAAACTATTTGAAACTACGATGCTAGAAGCGCAAAAAAAAAAAATATTCCGCAGGTTAGGAAAGGTACAAACA
>NW_015164706.1:165193-180254 GCF_001447785.1 Gekko japonicus | reverse complement strand
TTGCTCTGCTCCCACCATCTGGAGCCTGAAGAAGAACCTGGGCACACAGTGATTGAGGTCCAAGGCAAAGAGGTCCACTGTTAGGTTTCCAAAGTGTTCCACAATCTAAATGAATATCTCCATCTCAAGAGACCATTCATTGTTGTCCAGCTGTTATCTGCTTAGACAGTCCACTAACGTATTTTGAGGGCCCTTGATGTGCTCTGCTGATACGGACTTGATTGTTTCTGATCACATCCCAGAACCTGACTAGAACCAGTCGGACTGTCCTGACCTTGAGAAGGCTGATGCTCATTTTCCTCTCTGCACAGTTCCAGGTCCCTTGTGCATGTCAGGCTTTCATCTGTAAATACTTGGTGTTGGGCTTGAAATATTCCTTGCCCTTGGCTAGAATGGATTACTGGGTCCACCACATGAAGTCCTAACAAAGAGAGTAGGTAAGAACTACTGGAATGCCTTTCTTCTGAAGGATCTCCAGCTGGAAAAGTCTCAGGAACCACCACAGAGAATGGGAGTGAAACCTTGCTCAAGGAACCAAGTCCAGGCAAGCAATCATGTGGCCTTGCAGTCTTGCCAGAGTCATTAGTGATGATGACCTGGAATTTATCAGTTGTCTTGCCATGCATGAGTTTTTCGGGATCTTAACTGACAGGTGCAGTTTGTATACAGGGGAATCTACTGTGATTGTTAGGTGTCCTACCCACAGTGATGGAATTAGATTGCTCTTGGCCAAATTGATAAAGAACCCATGGAAGGCTAGGCATTGAGTGGTGAACAGACGGGCGTCTGAGTGGGCTCGCATTAGGTTCAGAGATCTGATCAACAGCTCATCCAGATATGTATGAACAGGGATTCCCTGATGATGAAGAGCTACCCAAGGTCACCATCCCTTTGGAGAACACCCTTGGGGACATAGCTAGGCTGAATGGTAGGGCTTTGAACTAGCAGTGTACCTTGTTGCACAAATTTCAGGAACTTGCAGAGAGCAGAATGGGAATGTGGAGATATGTCTTGGTGAGGTCTATGGAAGCCAAGTCTTGCAAGAGAAGCGCTTCTGTAGTAGATAAGAGTGTCTCCATCCTGAAGTGTTTGTGGACCACAAATTTGTTTAACACCAGAATTGACTTCTAATCTCCATTTATCTTGGGGATGGTGAAGAAAACTGCATAAACCCCTGATGATGCTTTGCAGTCAGGGACCTGTTCTGTGGCCAAAATGTTTACTAGGGTATGAAAGGCTTCCATAGTTGGCAGGTTTTCACCCTCTGTTTGGATTCTGAAGATAAGAGAAACCTATCTGGTGGAAAACATTTGAATTCTATTGCATATCCCATTTTTATTATGTCCATCACACACTAGTCCATGTTGGGGACTAGGGAAGGAAGTGAATTAATCTTCCTCCCGCTTGTGGAGAGTCTCACATCATGCTCTCTTTTGTTGGGGCTTATTCCCCTTTATTTGAATTAAAAGGGCTGAGGTTGGTTGTTTTTGGACTGAAAATATCCCTCTCTATTCTCCTGTCTCTTTCTGTTCCAGTTGGGGCGTCTTTGGTCACCCTTGAAGCGTGGCAGAGTTATGAAGGTCTTGGAAGGAATGTGAAGGGTTTTGCCTTCTTTCATCTTTCCTATATGCTCTATATTAGCTTGGAATGGTAACCTGCTTGTCATTTTCTGTGCCACAGGCTTCGACATGCCACTACTGCTGATGCCATAGCACTGGAGGAAAATCACAGTGTGTCCAGAGTGGCATCATCCATAAATATGACCACATTAAGGAGCCTACTGGCACCTTTTTGTTTTCCTAAGGAATCGGCAGAATTAGCTTCCTAGCCCAACTGATGGAAGCCCTCACAAACAGAGATTATATGACTGATGCCCTAACTGCAGGAGCTGAAGCCTCATTGGATTTTCTAAGTGCATAATCTGATTTACAGCCCAGTTGGTCATGTAGGGATCTATATATAGTATTTTTTAAAAAAATTATCATTACATTTCTACCCCGCCCTCCCCAGAAGCAGGCTCAGGGCGGTTTACAATAGGGCAACAAGTGCCTTCACATAAAACAGCATAAAAACAGAATAAAATATCACATCACAAGTAAAGTGCTCAATAGTGTCAATCTATTAACTTTAACAGGATAGTACCCCAAGAATATTACATAGCGATAAGGAGGTTAACGGACCCATAGATGTTACTCGTCCTCATGCGATGGTGACGATCCACAGCGAGGTCACGGCTTGGTCTTCATAGGGCCGTCCCCTTGGTATACCGATGGTGGTAAGGGTAGTGGTGGCTCCTACTCGAAAGCCTGTCTTTAGTAACTAAACCCCCTAAGAGGAGAGGAACATCTACTAATGGAACCTGAAAGTGATCCACAGCATGGTTATGCAAAGAATAAATGCTAAACCTGGGTTCTGTTTATTAGAAAGAGGGTTTTTGCCCATTCTTCTTTCATTTGGTGCTCAAAGATGTTTATTAGAAAGAGGGTTTGCCCATTCTTCTTTCATTTGGTTCTCAAAGAATTCAGGGAACAGCACTTTCCCCCCCACACTACATAATCTGGGGGGAAATTCCTTGTTCCTTTGGGTTTGGCTTTAGGTCTGGTCTCTTCCCCAGTTTCTGGGGGCTCCGAGAGATCCAGTGACATCACAGACTAGGCTAGTAGTCCCTGATCGTTCTTATGGTTAAAGAGACATTTGGGTTGTTGTGGGATTATTATCTCTTCTTCCTTATCACAAGAACTGTTTGACTCCCCCTGAGTCTCTGCAGGAGGGGGCTGGGTTGCTAAGGGAAGAGTGCAGTCTGTGCACTACTATATTTCCTGTGTCGCCTTAGTCAAGCAGGGCTGGTGCTCTGCAACCTGCCCCCATCTGAGGAATCCTCTAAAACAATCCATGGGAAGGGTGAGGAATGTAATCTGGAAGAGAACCTTGAATGGAATCTGTTCTGGCTCCCTCATGGGGAAGGTGCGACCTGCTCTACCAACATTGCATGATGAAATCCGCTTGCTACCACAGAGGGGAGGGGAGATCCAGAAAATGGGGACTGAGAGGGCGGGGAGGCATCTCTACCTTGCTCTACAGTGGTCCTCCATCTCCAACTGCTCCACTGCAGCCATGAGCACCAAATGTCCACCATCTTTATTGGCATGGAGGGTCTTCCCATTAGACCTGGCTGCTGCCATTGAGGCATCCTCCAAGGTGTCGCTGCTTCTGCTTGCCTGCCTCTGGCCACTCTTCTGCAGTCCTGCACCCGCTGGATCAGCCAGTGAGTAGTCCCTTTCTCCCATTTTGGGGAGGACAAGGGAATCCCCCATCCTCCTTGTAAATGAAGGCATCAGAGCCCTTCGCTGAAATTCTCCACTGCCTCAGCCATTCTGCCTTCAGAAGGGGGAGGGGGAGTAGGCCAAAAGGAGAAATTGAGGTGCAGAATAAAGAAATGAGAAGTAGGTAGGAGAGCACAGAGACAGGAATATCAGTTGCCTTCTGCTAAGTTGTAGAGCCCTTGCTGAGCAGCTCCTACAAAGGCCCACTTTCCTTAATGAGGGAGGAAATGGAACTGAGGGAAGTGGGTGGCTCCGCCCAGGAGACAGGAAGTCTGGAAGAAATTTTAATTCTGCCTCTTTGATGTACAGATGGGAATCACCCATGTCGAGATACTCTTCCTTCTTCAGAGCAAGAATGGAGAAGCCCACTTCTCAGCTCTTCAAATAGCCACTCTCTGGCATTCTATACATCGTTTACCAGATGTTCCACAAGGAACATTATTTAAATGCATCTGTCACATGCACCAGCACATGCGTGTACTGTAAAGTTATGAGAAATTGGGCTTGAGTCCTCAACCTGAGGAAATTTTTCGAGTTCAAAGAACCTGGAGGAGAGGTTCTTTGTGCTGCTGGCTGAGCCAGAGTAGGAGAAGGGCTGTGGGTGACCACAAATAACAGTTTGGGTAGTCAAAGTCTGTTGACCCCTGTAACCAACTGCACCTGAGATGCAAAAATATAATTAGGGTTTGGCTTTTGGAGTGAGTTGCGATCCAAAATACCTGAGTGAACACCACTGCAAATTAAAGACTTTTTCTTTAAAAGCTGATACATTACAGGCCGCTTCTCTGCATCCATGTCACGGTGACATATGACAGCCAGCAACTGCTTAGACAGACCATAGCAAAATACTGAATTAATTATAGACAGAGTTGGAAAGAAGTGCCTGGAGATACAGAGTTCAGCTGCAGAAAGAATCCTTCCACCAATTTTAAAAAAGCAAGCGTCTCCATAAGCATAAACAGGGTTCAGTTTCATAAAAGTCATCTTGAATCTACTTTTCCATCACTGTTAAGATGATGCGAACTGCAGTCCTGTGTCCGAATATTCAGCACACAAAGAACCCACAAAGCACAACAGTTGTAATACTGGGTGACATTGGTCTACTGATGGATACGGGTACATCTTCCTTACAGGGTATACACAGGATTCTTGTGCACCTTAAAGACTAAATAAATTTTATTTTGGCATAAGCTTTTGTGAATCAGACCCCGCTTCAGTAGATGCATGGAGTGTATAACTATTTTGCAGGCAGAAGGGGAAACAGGCCTGCTGCAAACTGTTCAGGTGCAAGTCCCTGGAACAGATATTTTTGTTACATACAACAAATGAAGAAACAGGTCAAATTGGCATTCATAGAAGATAAAGTCCTCCTTGCTTCTAAAGTCCCTGCTTAAAAAACAGTCTATCCATACACAATGGTAGTACCAGACAATCCAAACTCCAGTTTTACAAGCTCACAGCAAGACTAAAAAGTAACTCACGCAGATTAACTCACCGGCTGCAAACTATATGTCACATCATATATGGACAGTGTATTGTGGAATTAACAGCATAGAAAGCATTGTCTTCTAAACTTTAGCCATTTTACAGACAGAAAACAATAAGGCCAAGAATTTCCTGGACCATGGATGACCAGTGCATCTATAGCAGAGAACTCAAAATCCAGGCAGAGTAGAACAGCTTAGCCATGGACTACCTCTTCCTAAGTGGTTAAGATGCTGAACTGCAGACCAGAAGGTCGGTAGTTCAGCAGTTCAAGACCCGAGTGCCGTGTGACGGAGTGAGCTCCCGTCTCTGGTCGCAGCTCCTGCCAACCTAGCAGTTCGTAAGCAAGAAATTGCAAGTAGATAAATAGGTACCGCTTCAGTGGGAAGGCCTTCTGTGCGCCTCAGCATCTAGTCATGCCGGCCACATGACCATGGAAATGTCTTTTGACAGCGCTGGTTCTTCAGCTTGGAAACGGAGATGAGCACCGCATCCCTAGAGTCAGATTCGACTGGCTCTCAAGCAAGGGAAACCTTTACCTTTACCTATAGAGCAAATGAAGAAGCTGGACTCTACCTCATGCAAGGAATGAGGTCAAAACCAGGCATAGAAGTCCTGCAGTAGCAATCAGAATTTCTCCCACCAGTGGCACATGCAAACACAGTACATATGCATGTACAAAAAAATGTAAAGAAAATTAAGTGGATGGGCAACTAGATAGAAAACCAGCTTTCACCTCCCTAACTCAACAATCGAAGGAGCAGACACCCCCAGACCACAGCTACAAAACCAGAACCACTCTGATGGCACTCTTTTTGTGAAACAGTTTTAAGAACACCACATACAAATCTTAACACATTCCTGTAGGGATTACATGCATTTCTACAATTCCCCAACAAATACTTACCCTTACTGCAGCTTCAAAACATATACATTAAGGAGGGATAAAATCAAAATGGCAACACAGGCCATAAAATCCTCTCTACCTTTAATTCAAAAGAAATCCCACAAATCTAAATACAGCTTCAACAATACATTTAAGATCAAGGTGTTGGCACCTGTGTTCAAAGGTATGCAGTCATGAACAGGGATGTGCATTCAGACATTTCTTGCATACATCCAAAAAACAACTAATTGGTATTTTTCAGGTATATTTGTGTGTCTGGAATACTGGTAAGTGGCCTTGAAAAACTATGGAAATATTCAAGGCCAGCATTTTAAGGCTCCTAGGACTGTTTTTCTTCAATTTTACAGTGTGTCTGACTTGACGCTATTTTGCTTGGTCTTGGTTTTGGCTTGCCAGGTTTGGTTTGGCTTGGATTCTCTGGCTTCCCATTGGCTCTGTTGGGATTGTTAGTTCTGCTTGCATTGTGAGGCTTTTGGCTAGTGGTTGCTTGTTCTTGTGTGTTTGGCTATTGGCTTCTTTGCCCTGGAGAAATTCTAGAATTTTTTTACCCCCACAGGAAACTGTGGAGACAAGTAGGATGGCTGGGGGCACCTTTTTCAGAAGCCCATAGAACTGGACCTTTTGATCCAATATACTTGAAACTTGGGGGCTTCTTTGGTTGACAGGCACCACAAGGTTGCCTGAAATTTTGGTGCCATTTGCCTGAAAAACAGTCACTTCAGCCCTCTGGAAATATTCCTCACAGGGAATAATGCACCTGAAAAATTTCAGAACTAAAAAAACTTGAATCTGGCCCCCGTCACACGGGCAGGAAAATGCGGGGGGGGGGAGCGTGGCTGTTTGCCCCGGAGCAAAATAACGTCCGGCTGCGCAATCAGACGTCCCGTAGAGGTCCCATGGTTAGGGGAGAGGTGCCAATCACAGGACAATCCTGCGGTGCGGCAAAGAAGCGGCCTCCCTAGCAAAAGGCTCCACGGGATTAACCCCTTCCAGGGCTGCAGAGGAATGCAAACTGTGTCCTCAGTCAGGTCCCCTTCAGGAGGAGCTTCAGCCGGGCCGCCCTCCCGCCACGCCCCCCCTGCACGTTCCGCTCTGCCGCCCGGTGCAGAGAGTTCCTCTCGAGCAGGCCGAGCCAGGAGTGGGGGGGGGTACAGAAAAGAGGAGGGGGCTGTGTTGTTTGTTTTTAAACGAAGTGTGCGCATGCACCATTGGGTGCTTGTGCGCATCCCGTGGAGACTTGGGGGGAAAAAACCTTTTAGCGACAGGACATGGGCGGGCGCCGGATGCCACGACCTTCCACCGGAAACGTGATCAGGCGCCCGCCCTTGCCCCGCAGTTTCCGGAAACTAGTACCTCGGAGGTACTAGTTTTTTACCCCACATCTTCAGCGGGAAGTCTCGGGTTCGCCACGGGAGCTCTACGCTTCCCAGATGTGGCGCTGTGATCGCGCCCGGAAAATCCGCCTATCTTCCGTCTCTGTAGCATGGCCAATGCTCCATGTGACCACAGTCTCTGAACAGCAAAACAGTGCGGGCGGACCTGAATCACCCAGCACACTGGTATTTATGCCCTTCCCAAAATCTGAACCAAAAATACCATTTTTTTTCCAGGTGCACAAAAACTTGATCAGCATCTGTACATGCAAAGCAACAGATCTTCGGGGGATTTAACTGGTTTGGTATTTCGCCGGTCAAAACTCTTCAATGTCAAACTGCCGACAAGGTGAAGATACAACTTGGGGGGGGGGGGGGGAGCGACAAGCCCTGAGAGTGGCCCCTGGTAGGGTTGCCAAGTCGATCTTCGCCGGGAGCGGGAGGCTCCAGGCCGGCGTCTGGTGCGCACGCGCGCCGCATGCACATCACCCGGAAGTGACGTGACAACGCCAGGCACGCTGGGGGCGGGGCCACGGCCATACAAGGGAAAACCATAGAGTTGAAGTAAAAACAAGATTTCCTGCACTCTTTAAGCTTTGCCACTTTTTCTGGTGGGAGGAAAAGCTTCATGTGGACTGAATCCACAGTCGCTCTCAAGTGAGTCACCACCTGTGACAGGATCAATGGGCTCTTTTCAGTGTTGGTGAGGAAGCCATGTAACAGCAAATGCTGGATAATGGACTGCACATCCTGGGATGCCTTCGCTGAAAGAGACCTGATGAGATCATGCAAGCAGGGATACATATGGTACCCTGGGATCTTAGGCTTGCTACAAGGGCAACCACCACCTTTGTGAACACCCTAGAACAGAGGTGTCAAGCTCATGAGGGCCAGATCTGACATAAATGAGACCTTGTTGGGCCAGACCATGTGTGTCATAAAATGTAATGCCAGGTAGTGGAGATATAAACTTTATAAAGGACACAGGCAAACACAATAAAAACATGCTTAAAACACACACTAGCACGCTTGCAATATTTTGGCTATTTAACAGTCTATGATAACTGACACCTCTTGCTCTGAATTACTGCATCAAAATCGTCAGTATGCTGTTCAGGTGTTTATCTGTAAGCTGCAAATCTACCTTTGATTTATTGACATTAATTATAGAAATCTCATGCTCAGTGTTCTGAGCTTAGGACCCAGGGGAAAACATGAAATGGCTGGCATTGCAACCTTCTTTACAAAAGTTGCTTCATGTGCTGGTCAAGAACATGAGAAGGCTGTTTTTGTTTGTCTACAAAACTATAGTCTTCCCCAGCGAAATAACTACAACTTCCTACAAAGGAAATGTGCTGGGTGAACTTTGCCTAGACACACACTCTCAGCCTAATCCACCTCACTGATTTGTTGTTATTCCTCCTCTAAAATAGCTCACTTTGCTTTCTTACTGAGAAAGACTGGATCATGAGGTCATGAACACAGTGAAAAGGGGGAGGGGACCTAGATGCACCCAGGAGAGCCCTGGCATAAGGAGTCCAACAAAACACACAGAAACACAGCATAAGGAGCCCAACACACACTGTAGCAAGGTACACAAAAGCTCATACCTTGAACAAAACTTTGCTGGTCTTAAAGGTGCCTGGTATTTCTGCTGTGCAATTGAGGCAGCCCAGCAAAGCAAGCTCTCCCTCATTCCCTCTCTCCCTGTCTCCCTTCAAGGAGGAGCCTCAGACAGTGGAAGGAAATGCTTCCCTTTGTCTCCTGTATATGATTGAGGCAGACTGGCCAGGAAGCGAGTTCTGGCTGGTTCTCTCCGTCCCCCTGGGAGGAGGAGGGGGAGGAGCCTCAGTCAGTGCTTTGCCAGATTTTCTCAATCGCACAGGAGAGGCTTGCCTATCTATCTCTCCTGTGCGACTGAGTCTGGTAAAGTAAGCTGTGATGTAGCAGCAGCAGCAGAACTGGAAAAGGAAACAGGAGGGTCTTCATTGGATAGTTTCCCTCCCTCTCTGTTAGAGTCAGACTCCGAGTGCTCAGAATCAAGGTTATAAATCTCCTCCAGATGGGAAGACCAAGTTGGGGAGGAAGCCCAGGAAGATGGAAGGGGAGGGAGTTTTTGTGCCACATTTAGTAGGTCAAGATTTTTTGGTGATCTGAGTCTGGCGCATAAGACAGTCATGTGCCTTTTAGGTGGGCCAAAGGCTGATGAGGTGGGGGGGCACCCAAAGAGCCATGCCTCTTTCTGACCTGAGACTGCTCTCTTCAGACCATCTCATTATTAAAGAAGTTGGTCAGCCACGCCTGAAAAACCCACGGAAGCAACAAAGGCATCTCTGCCTCCTCCCTGAGGGGCCTAGAGAAGCAAGACTGACCAGCATACTCACCACCTCTTGATCACAGATTCAGGTGGGTAGCAGTGTTGGTCTGAAGCAACGGAACAAACGTTGAGTTTAATTCTGCCACTGGACTCAAACTTTCTCACCTCTGTTAACTCTTGTATTTGTATGCTAATTTGCTGCTATTCATGGGTCTCACCAATTACTTTAGTCTAATCTCAGCTATACTTATCGCCCAGTTATCGATGCACCTTGACTCTAACTAGCCCCATATGCAAAGCCTGAGGAAGTCTGTTTTAATGTATCTGAAGATGTGTGCACGCACACAAACGCTTACCCTAGGCTTACCATTCCCCAGGTCCAGGTGGGGGATCCTCTGCTCTCCTGTGCTCCTTACCGCTGCGGGCCAGGAAGAAATTCCCATCCACCCAAACAGCAACACTCTGATGTCACTTCCAGAAGTGACATCAGCTCATCAATGACGTAGGGGGGTGACGCTCTGGAATTTGGGGAAAACGCTTTGGTAAAATTGCCGTTAAGCCAGAGTTTTGCCCCCAAAGCAGAGAATCTCCCCCTGATGTCACTGACACGCTGACACCACTTCCAGGTGACATGTTCCACCTCTTCATCAGGTTGCGTTTGTGCGAAATTCCCATCCACCCAAACAGCAACACTCTGATGTCGCTTCCAGAAGTGACATCAGCTCATCAATGACATAGGGGGGTGATGCTCTGCAATTTGGGAAAAACGCTTTGGTAAAATTGCCGTCAAGCCAGAGTTTTGCTCCAAAAGCAGAGAATCTCCCCCTGACGTCACTGACACACTGACACCACTTCCAGGTGACATGTTCCACCTCTTCATCAGGTTGCGTTTGTGCTGCAAGGGAAGTGGCAGTGGACGCAGGCCCCTACCAGCTGCTGCAAGCAGACACAGGGATTTTGGCGCCAAAGATCTCCTCACAGCAGGCTGAATTGCTTTCGGCTTCAGCTGGCCTATTTGCGTTGGGAGCGGCCAATTTACACCTCCGCTTTTCCTTCGGCAGACCTCTGCTGTCCGGCATGTTGACCCCTAAATCATCCGCTAATGTGCCTGCCATTTCAAAAGCAAAAGACATAGCCATGGGGGTTTATTCCCAGCAGAACAGAGGTGGAGCTGGGAGGACAAACAAGAAGTGCTCCCACCCCTCCTCCAATGAAGGCAACTGAGAAGAAAAACACAAAGCTTTCTGAGGCAAAGCTCTAGACGTTTCTCCGGCCGCGGTCGTGCACAGGTGCCCAACCCATGTGTGGGACTGCACAGAGACCACGACGAAGATCATAAACTTAAGTGTTAACTGATATGAGATATTCGCATTTGATTTTTTTGGGGGGAGGGGGGGAGTAGCATGGAGTTCCTCTGCATGGAAGCCCTAAAAAGTTCAGAAGTGGGTCCCAGTTCAGAAAGCCTCATATTCTCTGGCCCAGGACCTCCGCTTCTGCAAGAAGGTAAACACACAGGCTGGCACTCATTCCTGGTTCTGTGCTGGTACTAAAAACCAGAGCATAAGCTCCTTTTCGAGAAGAGAGCTGCTGTTTTACCTGTTTTACTAAGCAGAGTATATGGATGAGGACAACAGTAAAAACAACTACTTTCCATCAGAGCTATATGGGGTTGGCAGGATAAAAAAGCCTGCAATGAGAATATTATCCGTGAGAATACTTAACACTTGCCTTGAACCCTTTTTAATATACGTTCCACTCAAAACTGATTGGCTTTCTGTCACACAACGCGGCAAAAGCCACCAGAGGGTGGCCTTGTAAACATGACCGCAGTAGAACACAGACTGAAATCAGTGTCGACTTGTACCCTTTGCCTCGGAATAGCCACACAACTGGCAGGAGATGGGGGGGGGGAGAGTTTTAAGAGATGACGGACTTACCCCCTTGCAGGATCTAAGGCGATTGCTCTGGGCTGATCCAACTCTTGCCAAAACAAAACTTTCCGTAAAAATCCATCTAAATTGGAAACTTCTATCCGGTTCGTTTCGGAATCGGTCCAGTACAGTTTCTCACCCAGCCAATCGCAAGCCAGACCATCCGGTGACAAAAGCCCAGAAACCACCACATTTTGCACACTCCCGGTTTTGTTGAACTCTGTCCGTTTAATTGCTTCTTCGCTTACGTCGCTCCAGTATATCAAGCCACGGGCAAAGACGAAGTCCACTGCGGCTGCATCTTCCAAGCCACCCACCACAATCGTGGCATTCTCATTCCCCTGTGTGGCGTCCACCAATCGCAGGTCACGCCGATTTGCATACAGCAACAGTGGAGAAGCTTTGTAGGAAGAAGAAGAAGAAGGCGTTAAGTCAGGGCACAAACCAGCTAGGGATTCAACACACATAACACAGTCACCATAGGAAATGACCAACAAGTTAATAATCTGTGGATACTGAAGAGCTCCTACAGACAATGTTTCCTCTAAGCTGAGTTAGTGTGAGGTAGCTCACAGTTTTTTAGCCTCCTGCTCACACACGGTTGTCTTAGCTCAGGAAGGATGGCTCCAGAGCAAACTAATTTATGCAGTAGCCAAATCGCTTGCTCACAACTTTAATGCCAGTAGCCCACAAAGCAGAATTTTTGCTCACAAGTCTCCAGAGCTTAGAAGGAGCATTGCCTACAGACAGCATCTTTTTTGAAGAAACAGGTGGACATCTGAACTCAGATAATCACCATCCTTATAATAGTCAAGTGCTACTCATGAGAGGAGGAGAGTGGATTTATACCCCGCCCTTCACTCAGCATCTCAGAGCATCTTACAATCTGTTTTCCCTTCCTCTCCCCACAACAGATACCCTGTGAGGTAGGTGGGACTGAGAGAGCTCTTTCAAGCACTGCGCTTGAGAGGACAGCTCTGAAATAACTTGTAACTGACCCAAGGACACCCCGCTGGCTGAATGTGGAGAAGTGGGGAATCAAACCCAGTTCTCCCAGATTAGAGTCCATGCTCTTGACCACTATACCCAAAAGCAGCAAAGCCAAGAGTTCTCCACAGAAAAACAGGGGTTCTTGATGTACTCACTTCCACTGTATGACTGAAGGTAAGCTGTGAAGTGGGATGCAATAGAGCTAGTAATAATGTTAATATATTGGACAGATACAATGTGTGCAGTACTTGAATTATAATCCTTGCACAATAAAGCACGATGATACTAAATATGAATCTTCTGATGCACAATGAAATACTCCATAAAATTCTCTTTCCAAAGTAATTCTTTCCTTCTCTTTCCAAAGTAGTTCTTTCCAATGAAGAATTCAGATATTGACGACTTTGTTTTGATAATCTTCCTCAAGAAAATTACTATTCTAAGTATTTCAAAGGCATCAAGTTCCAGAAAACTATATAGCTTCAGACTACTAATGCAGAAGGAACTGCCCTCCCAGGGTATTCAAAAAGGTTACTAGTTCTATTGTGTCCTGCTTCACAGCTTTTTTGCATTGTTGTTACTTGCATGAGTGCTGTGTGATCTCCTTTTTTATTTACCCATTATTGTCGAAGATAAGCTGTGGTGGCCGTTTTGTGGCTGACCCCACCTCCTACAGCAGCCATTTTGTGGCTGCTGCACCCATCACATTATGTCAGGACTCCAAAGGCACCCACAGGCTCAAAAAGGTTGGGATCTCTGCTCACGCAAAGCACAAAAGCGGCAAAACACAAACCACCAGTCTTATTGTTTTAAAAAATATCCGAAGTAGCAGCATTTTTGAAGAAGAGCCCAAAGTCTCGGCAAGCTCCAGCAAATACTTCGGCTTTTTCTGCACTTCTGTCTCCAGACATGTAGGCAGCATGGATAGGGGTGTCACAAGGAACTCCCAACTGTCAGAACGGCCTCAGCATCCCACAACGTTCTTCCCTCCCCACCACTCCCAACTCTATTCTAGTCATCTAAAAAGGGCAAGGAGCAATTCCTTCCAGATAAGCAACCTGCCAGACACACATCCCATTCAGAAGCCATGCACAGATTAACTACAAAAGTAGGCTAGTCTGCAACTGGTCTGCAAAGGGTCTGAACACCCTGAATTAACAAACGATATAAAGGACACGCCCTGACATGGACAGCCCAGGCTAGTCCCATCTCATCAGATCTTGGAAGCTAAGCAGCGTCAGCGCTGGTTAGTACGTAGATGGGAAACCACTAAGGAAGAAGAGAAGAAGAGATTGGATTTATACCCCGCGCCCTTCACTACCCAAAGGTGTCTCAGAGCGGCTTACAAACTCCTTTCCCTCCCCCTCCCCACAACAGACACCCTGTGAGGTCGGCGGGGCTGAGAGAGCTCTTGACAGAACCTGCTCTTTTTCAAGGACAGCTCTTATCAGAACTACGGCTGGCCCAAGGTCACCCAGCCAGGTGCAAGTGGAGGAGTGGGGAATCAAACCCGGTTCTCCCAGATTAGAGTCCGCGCACTTAACCACTACACCAAACTGGAAGTCCAGGGTTGCTACGTGGAGGTAGGCAATAGCAATTCATCTCTGAACATCTCTTGCATTGAAAACCCTATGTGAGTCGCCATTAAGCAGGCTGCAACTTAATGGCAACAAAAATTAAATAAAACATTTGTTTATTTTATTTATTTATATTTACATTTATATCCTGCGCTCCCTGCCTTCCGGCAGGCTCAGGACAAATAACAGCATACATTAATATACATTAAAATCCCGTTAAAACTACCAATCAATATAAAACCGTACATCATAAACTTAACTTATATTAAAAGATGGCGAATCTTCCCATCGCTGTCAACTGAACGGTGTCCCTAAGTTCGCACCCGGCTGTAAAGCCTCAATGGGTGGTGCCGTTGGTACTGTCAGTACCAATGATGGGTACAATTGTTGGCACAGTTGGTAATCGGGCCGGGGCCATACAATCGAGGCCGCACCCTACTTAAAAGCCTGGCGGAACAGCTGCATTTTACAGGCCCTGCGGAACTGTAAAAGGTCCCGCAGGGCCCTGATGTCCTTTGGGAGCTCATAAGCCCCTGGCCCTCATTGTAGCCAACCTGGCCTCTTTAGGCCCCGGAAGAACCAGGCGATTCTGGGAACCCGATAAAGACATACTAAGGAGTACTGTCCTGTACTGGACTGTCATATTCGTTCTTCGATGCTCATCATAAACTGGTACCTGGAAGTTATGGTCAAGCAGGCTATGGCAGAAGAAGGTCGAGTTTAACCCAGATAAGACAAGAGATGATGCTGACTGGGGTACAGCTGACCTGGGCAGTGCACGGTCTACTTTAAGCGAGGTGTAGGTGTCCTTCGCACATTGTGTTAAGAGCCTGGAAGCACTCTTGGGCCCAACCTTAGTATCTGAGGAACAGGCTGCTACAGATTACACCTCGCTTATCAGTTAGCTTCCCATCTGGAATGAGCCAGTTAATTGATGCCAATCCACACGACTGTAACCTTGAGGTTACATGCTGTATGTGGGTCTGTCCTTAAAGACAATTTGAACACTTCCGTTAGTGCCAGGTGTGGGTACCTGTTTGTTAGGTGGGGTAAGCAGATATAAACATATAACATTTGCCCTTAAAACAGGTTATGCGCTTGCATCCGGGTTTAGTATAAGGTGTTGGTTCCCCCCTGTATGCCTTACGTGACCTGGGA
>NW_015164706.1:147470-165014 GCF_001447785.1 Gekko japonicus | reverse complement strand
GAAGCAGGGCGACTGCCAGGGGAAGAACAATCTGACCACAGAGAAAAGTAGCCACCCAGGAACGGAGAAAGCTGGCAATGGTGGGGCAGCAGTGGCTTTGCCCCCCTTTCTTCAGAGCCAGCTGGTCCTCCTTCAGTAATCTCCCTTTCTTCAGAGCCAGCTGGCAATCTCCCTCTCCTGCCCGGGCTGCTGCGCCTCTTTCTGAGCAGAGCAGGGAAGGCCAAGAGGGTCACACCCCTGGAGCTGCCTTATACTGAATGGGACCATCGGTCCATCAAGGTCAGTATTGTCTCCAGGCTCCCAGGCAAAAGGTCTTTCACATCACCTACTGCCCGGTCCTTTTTAAGTGCAGATGCCAGGGACTGAACTTGGGACCTTCTGCATGCAAAGCAGAGGCTCTTCCACCGAGGAACAGCCCCTGCCCAGACCCCCTTCCTCTCGCTCCAGATACACAAGGACTGGCTAAGGCTCAACAGCAGTGGAGAGAGACAGCGCTACCTGTACAAAAGTACTTTGGTGCTTACAAAAATTACATTTACATGCGACATTTACATACAGCATTGATGGTGACATGGTATGTGTCTGTTTGGTGGGGTAGTACCTAGGTCATACATTAGTCATGTGACTCTTTTTGGTTGCCAGTGATTTCCAATGTGGCTTTCTGTGAGCGGCCCTCTGCCACTTGGACTCTTTTCATCCACTCCTGTTGGTTGCACTGTAAGATCTCCTTTGGCCAGAGCCTGGGACTTCGGAGTTATGGCCTCAACCACGTGCTTCCAGTGTTCAGGGAAGGCAGGAGGGAGCCCATGGCTCAGTGGTAGAGTACCTGCGTGGCATGCAAAAGGTCCCAGGTTCAATACCCAGTAGCTCTACTTAAAAAGGTTCAGATGATGGTTAAGACCTCCACCTGAGACCCCTGGAGAGCCACTGCCAGTCTGAATAGACAATACTGACCTTGATGGATCAAGGGTGTGATTCAGTAGAAGGCAGCAGCATGTGTCATGTGGCAACATCTTCAACAATGACCAGGACGTGTTGCAAAGCAATTATGCCTGAAAGGGCGTTTTTCCAATGTTTTGGAACTGACCGTGTGAAAAATGTACCCATATGTGCCCTGTAGAGCCTTGTGCTCAATGGATCAACACCTTCTGGTTGTCCCTGGCCCAAAGGACATCCAACTAGCCCCAGCTACGGCCAGGGCCTTTTCAGCCTTGGCACCAGCCTGGTAGAACGAGCTACCTACCAATTGAGATCAGGGCCCTGCAGGATCTACTGCAACACTGCAGGGCCTATAAAGACGGAGTTCTTCTGCCGGGCTTTTAATTGAGGTGGTGGGCATCCACATTTTTCCATCTTGCGCCGCCCCCCCCGCCCCCCGCTGGTAGCCCTGGCCTTGTGTCCAATGGCCAATGTCACCGGCACCACTCAGAAGAAGTATATCATCGCATGGCTACCAAGGCAATGTTTTATGTTGGTTTTATTATCATCCTTTTAACTTTTAAAATTCTGATTTTGTAATATTTATGACATTTTACTGGCTTATTGTCACATCATATCTGTGAGGGGCAATAATAATTTTGATCGATACAACCTTCCATTATTGAGGTATATCAATATCACAGAAAGCATTTTTGTCAGCTAAGAGCATGTTATTAGCTAAATAAATTCGTTTGCTGAAGCTTGAAACCGCAAAGGCAGAATTGTTAAGAAACTAGATACCTGTTACAAGAAAGGGGAACTAAGCTGGGCTGGCCGCAAAACAGATTATGGGGAAAGCACCCCAACTTTCACAGGTAAATAAGAAACTAGCTAGCTTTTGCAACTTAGATCAAAACCACATAGCACGTGGTAGAGAAGGTGGCTTACAGGTGCGAGGACCCATAATTTACCAAATATGGAAAAGAGGATGGGGGCTCTGGAATGCGGGAAGGGGTGGTTCAGTTCAGTAGGCGTGTCGTCTTAGATTATAACCTCGGATGTCTCCTGACCAACCAGGCTGAAGGGGAAGGAAACCTGGCGTTCGGTGATAGGGTACTGGTTTTGCATGTAATTATGTGAAGGTCTTATAAAATGGTGTGTGAACAGTGCTTGGGTGAGCTCCAAGGCCGTGCTCCCCCTGTTGCCTGTAAAGGGTTGAAACCTTCACTCTCGATTCTGTCTTGTTATTCCATTGGATAAGTTTTTGTCGCTAACAATATATGACCTGTAACCCATCCTGAAACCGCTTGAGGGGAGGGTGGGATATAAATTGAATATAACAACAACAACAAATCTGGTGATTTGGGCTAGCAAGTATTTTTACTATTCCATTTTTTTTGAGTATCTCTTAATATTGCACTGTTTTAATTGCAATTGGCTGGTGCCAGCTGGCACCTCCTCTTCTTTTTTTAGCTGCCTTCAGCCTGCTGGAGAAAAGGTAGGCCATAAATATTTAAAGCAAATAAATAAATGCAAAGCACAGCTCAAAAGTACACGATGCATACACCAATTAGAGCAGCCTGAATGCTGAACCTAAGCAAAAGCAGCAGGTATGTGCCCATCACGGTTTGCAATGGGAAGCAGATCTCCTTCTGCAATCAGCATCTACCTTTAACCATAATTAATATTACTTGCAAAATAAAACTGGTAACAAGAAATGAGCAGAGGCATTATTTTAGAAAATGCAAGTATTGAAAACAATAGAACAGGAGGTGTCAAACACAAGGCCCGGGGGCCGGAACCAGCCCATCCAGGGCTCTTATGCGGCCCACGAGGAGGCTGCTCGGGGGGAGTGGGCAGAGCCACTCCAATTGTGGCTTCAGGATGGCGGAACAACCTCGTCTGCAGTAGTCAAGCAGCGTGGGAGTGTCTACCCAGTACGGCACCGCTGGCTCTCCAGTCCACCTATATGGGTCTTCCTTTGCACCCCCTCCCAGCCCATGAGGCCTTGTGGTGAGGATACAACAACTCTGAGCTTACCAGCTTCTGTCCTTTATACAGTTTATATATCCAGTACCTGTGGTACACACAGTCCGGCTGGATAAAGTGACATTTATGTCAGATCCGGCCCTTGTAACAAATGAGTTTGACACCTCTACTGAACAGTCGGAACATACAGGCAATTAAAGTGACAAGGCAGAGAATGAATAGGTGAACATTCACCCTTCTTCAGGCTTCTAAACCCACTAAAAGAATGTTTCAAAATGCTGCACACAGAAGTGTCTAAAACTCTTCATTTAAAAAATAAATCCAAGATCCCAACACACCCCACCCCTGAAACATCCATCAGAATCCAAGCAAAAAATAAACAAACGTTATTTCTGGACCTCTTTAACATACAAACTGTTCATACAGGACTTCTTTAAGCCGGCCTTGTAAATAAATCCATGGGAGTTACTGGCTCACCTGTCAAATTTATACTAACATGAGTCACCTGGGCACAGCAATTGCCTGAAAGAAAAACAATCCATTCTCACCCACCTTCCAACAACTTCCCTGCATTACTCGCCTAGAGACAATTCTTAAGTCATTAAAGAACAGTGGCTACTTGCAAGTCTTCCTTAAGCTACACACGCCCATTGTTTACAATCTGTTCTAAAGATGCGTGAAATATGTTCTATTGTTATTATGAGTAAATCTTAACATACAGTATTTACTCAAAAGTAGATGACTTTAAAAAAAAAAAGAAGAAGACAACTTTTTAACCTTTCTTGGCTTTCTTAAAAAGGGTGTGTTGTCTTCCACTGGGGCATACAGATCTGCTGACTGATGCTAGGCAGAGATGGGGGGGGAGGGTTGGGTGTGAAAGGTGATTCCCTGTGCATGCAGACAAGGATACAGAACACACAGGAACTCATCCACCAGCAGAGCAGCACTGAAAGAGGTGTAACGTCTCAGGCTGGAGGGGAGAGAGGAGAAGTCAGGTGGATTTTCTGGTTTTTCAGCAATTTATCACATCAGCTATAACTGTTAGTAGACATGTGAGATTTTGTGGCTGGAGTGGTGATATAAGTGTCTCTTGGAAAAGTGTGACTTCTAGCTTACAGAAAGCATTGTGTGACTGGCATGGGGTGGGGTGGCAGTTTAACAGTTCATCACCAAAGAGAGTTATACCCTTCAAAGCCCACTGATTTCAATGGGCTTTTTTTTTTGCCATCAAGCCGCAATGTGTAATTCCATTCAGGATTGCGTTGCCAATCGGAAAGTTGTTATCTTAGCCTTTGCCTAGTAGCTTTCTTTTTTTAGGATGGATAGTTATAAATTTAGGGTCATTTGCTTTTGTGTGTAACCTTTTTTTGCGGGGGTCATCTTACATTCAGAGTTCCATTTGAGGAAATACGGTATATAGCAGCATAACCACAAGACGGGCTTGAATCCACCAGATATTTTTTACAGACGGAAAGAATTTTCACCAGGAAAGCCACTCCCCTTCTTGCCTTCCACCCTCGCCCTGCCTCCCAAAATGTACCCTCCCCCCAATGTTATTCCTGGACAGGACAACCAAGAACAGAGTGAGGGGGGAGCCGGAGGTCAGAAATGCTCTAGAAGGCACAATGCTGAGAGCACCTCAATGCTAACTGAAGCGGAAAGGGAGAAAATTTGCCAGCTCAGGTTTCTGAGGCCTTAGAGGGGGCAGGTTTTGAATGAGGGAAAATGAGATTTCTAAATTATATCTCCTCCCACCCGGGTTTCCTCTAAAGGACATTCACCAAGCCCATGAGGATAATGAAAGCGCCTGTAATGGATCAGGCACAGACAAAAAGAGAGCTTTCTGCATACCTCCAGAAAACGGGACATTTTAAAGAAACCTTTCACATTTTCCCAAAAAAGCTGCACACATACGCTGCAACCAGTGTTCCCTCTAAGCTGAGTTAATGTGAGCTAGCTCACAGTTTTTTAGCCTCTGGCTCACACATTTTTGTCTTAGCTCAGGAACGATGGCTCCAGAGCGAACTGATTTATGCAGCAGCCAAATCTCCTCCTCACAACTTTAATGCCAGTAGCTCACAAAGTAGAATTTTTGCTCACAGGGCTCCATAGCTTACAGGGAACATTGGCTGCAACATACTGCCATGAAACACTGGCAGGACAATGGAAGCACAAACAGCGGGCTGGACCAACTAACAATGGGAAACCTGAATAACGCAGTTTCAATCCACCTTAGCGTCTGTCTGCAAATGGATTGCCAGTTCACACAGTAAAATCCAGTACAAAGTGGACTGGAAGTGGACTGGAAGTGCCTTAGTGTGTGAAAGCGACCTCTGAGACCCCATTCGCACAGCTGGTTGTCACTGCTCCCGGTGCGTTGCCTCAAATGAGCCATCCTAGGCAGAGTCTCGCTCTTCTAAGCTGACTGAAGTCAAAGGGCTTAGAGGAAGTACAACTATTCATGATGGTACGAACTCCCCTGCTACCCAGATGAAGCACATAGCCTCTCCCCAGTTGTTGCCAACATACTATGCTTTATGTACAGACACTGGGAATCAAATGTCCATAGAAGTCACAAGGTGTACAGTGGGAGTCTAGCTGGTGGTGGTGGAAAATGTCAAGTCACAGCTGACTCATGTCAACCCCGTAGGGTTTTCAAGGCAAGAGACATTTGGAGGTGGCTTGCCATTGCCTGCCTCCGCCTCCCGACTGCTGGTATTCCATGGAGGTCTCCCATCCAAGTACTAGCCAGGGTCCACCCTGCTTAGCTTCTGAGATCTGATGAGATCGGGCTAGCCTAAGCTACCTAGATCAGAGTGAAGTCTAGCCAGGGGGAGGATTTTCCGGATTTTACTCTGACTTTTCGAATGGGAAAGGGGGCATTGACAAACAGGCACAACTACCAACCCCTTCAACTGCCACTGAAAGCAATGAAGCCGGTCTTGAACCTGGGATAAAGAGCACCCACAATTGCCTACAAACCAAAACAGGAACATTATTCTCCACAGCACAGGGTTGGAAACGTTCTTCTTCCACCCACCTCTGCCCTTCAACTCTGCATTGCAGACCAAATAGCACCAAGTCCTGATCTTCTGTGTATTTATTCTAAAGCAAGCACCAATTATTTCAGGATTTCCTTCCAAGGTACGAGATCTTCGGCTGCACAGAGAAATGGGGAGAGGGGAAAACCTTCCTCATCGGTCATCCTCTTGAAGCTTCTAAGTGCCAACGAGATCTTCGGCTGCACAGAGAAATGGGTCATCCTCTTGAAGCTTCTAAGTAGACATCACAGAAATAACAGGAGGGAAATAACGTTCCCAGTGCCCTAACCTGGATTGCTCAGGCTAGCCCGTCTCCTCAGATCTCGGAAGCTAAACAGGATTGGCCTTGGTGGTCAGTATGTGGTTGGGATACCAACTATGTGAACCAAGGAAGTCCAGGGTCACTACGTAGAGGCAGGCAATGGCAGACTGCCTCTGAACGACTCTAACCCCTATGGGGTTACCGTAAGTCAGTGGCAACTTGACAGGGGGGGAAAAAGTTCCCAGCTATTTTATCCTAAATATAATGTATTTCAATTTTGCATAAGTGATTATATAGAGAGACCGCAACCCTTAATCACAGAGCTTCACAGAGGCGACACCCTTGCCCTAAGGAGCTTGCCCCAATCTAGATTTCAGCAATGTCAGAAGGGGAAGGGGGGAAAAGGGACAAGGCAAAGGGACAAACGTGAGGAAATGCAGTTCATACCTGCTTGGGCTTTGTTTTTATTAGGAATGGAGCCGGAGGGCAAAAGGATTGGTAGGAAGAAAGAGGCGCAGACGGAGAGAGTCCCAAGCCTAAATACCAGCAAAGGGGGATAAGAGTCAGTCCAAACAGGAGTCTTTTCGACAGCTTGGAGTACTTACGGTGCTGCTGTGGAACATGCAGAAGATCCCAGGTTCAATTCCTGGCATCTCCACTTAAAAAGCCCCAAGCAGTCAGTGACGGGAAACACCTCTGCCTGATAGATTCCAGTGGGTAGCCATGTCGGACTGAAGCAGCAGTACAAAGTCGGAGTCCAGTGGCACCTTTACCTGCATCTGAAGAAGTGGGCATGCACACGAAAGCTTACCCTTTGAATAACACTTTGTTGGTCTTAAAGGTGCCTCTGGACTCAAGCTTATGTCTCTGCCTGAGACCTTGGAGGGCTCCTGCCAGTCTGAGTAGACAATACTGACACTGATGGACTGTTGGTCTGAGTCAGTGTAAGGCAGCTTTATGCGTGTTCAACTCAGGGTATGATTGTCATGGACAAAGATTAAAAAAAAACTTGATCCCCCAAAGCAGTTGAGAGGTTTGTACTGGGATGCAGACAGAGTCAAGATCTAGTAGACTCAGCCTCTAAGCAAGCTGAAAGCAGTTTTCACCAAAAAAAAGCAAGCCATACCGATTAACAAATTAAGAATAGCCTAACTGTAACACAGAAACCCTTTCTGTATTCTAGTTTAGCATGCCCCCCCCATCCAACAGCCATGAACAGCACCAGCATTCAGTTGGCCATCGTTCAAACAGCACAAAAATTGAGGGCATACTGAAAGATTCACTGTAGACAGTGGTGGGAAAATTTATTCAACACAATGCAAATTTTTAACTTCAGTTCAAGTTGAAGGCAACAGAGAGAGGGTCAGTTCCACAAGCTGTGATTATGCAGCATCAAGGTTTTCTTCTTTAAGAATGGCACGCACTACTTTTTCTGAACTACAACTTCATCCAAAACAGAAATGGCAGCAAACTCCTTAAGTTTCAAATTAAGTTTGCAGTAATGCCACTTTATCAGCTCCCTTCCACATTCAGCTCTGCCACAAATGCTATAATCCTTTCCTAAGGCTTTACTAAAATTGTTTCAGCAGAAAAACCCTGTGATTGTTCAACATGCTGAAAGAAGAAAAGGATAAATACTATGGTATTAAAGAGTATACACCAAATCTGAAATGCAAAAAAAAAGGATACAGCTGAAGCGTGGAAGAGAAAAGAGGCAAGAACGGATACCAATTCTGATAGAATCCTGTAATATTTTTCCCCCACTGAGATTTTCACAAACATTTCCCGTGACTCTAGCACCAGTCTACAGTGGCAACCACCAACTGTTCTGTCTGCTCTGCTTTCCAGTCCGCTGGAGGCAGACAATTCTGCCATCTACCTGCATCTGGTATCTTCACATGGATCACTGCCATATCAGAGATGAAGAACTACCTGTCTTCAGAGGTGAAAGCCCCTGCACTTCTGCATGAGACGATATTCTGAGTTTACCCAATTCAACCAGCAGTGGTGTGAAAACACTGACACATAAACAGGAGATGGGCTTCTCCTGTCTATGCATCAATACACCTCTAATTTTGAAAGAAAGAAAAAGTGTCTCAATTATCAGAAGTTTGGAAAACTTTCCTTTTACGAGATTGAATTGAATTGAAGAGTTGCGGAGTCCAGAACTCTGCAGAGGAGATGGAGAACCACAAAGCTAAGATAGCTCCATTGGCACAAAGATCCTTTAGATGTCCTTTTTCCAAATGTGGCCCTGCATCCTGCTGGCAAACAACTTTTGAAGCCCAGCTAAAACACTGATTTTATAAAGCATTTACACATATCAAGCACAAAGTCACGTAGAACTAACCCTTTCAAAGGTGCGGCAAATTTTTTAGAGCAAACCTGCTCATACGGATGTGTCAGGAAGGAAATGGCTGGTCTTGAGGGGAAAACTTATTTATGCTGTCAGTGGCAAACACAAAGAATGACAGGAAGGTGTTGTGTAGTGCAGGGAGCGGGGAATGAGTAATTTCAGAACAGAAACCAGAGCCCTGATCCCATTCCCGAAAAGCACAAGAGCATCAGCATACAGAGATGCTGTTAAGCTTTATCTGATCAACGGAACCCAATACCATACACACAAAGCTTCCATTATGAAAAATCAAAATCCTGACAATGTGTGTACAAGGGCTTGGCAGGCTAACAGTGTCATCCTAAGCAGAGCTACAGAGCTCAGCCCAGTGACTCTGATAATTAGAAAGGTGTTAACTATGCCCAAGATAGCACTGTGAGACTTCTGGGAAGAAGAGCGAGTAGTTTTTTATACCCTGTTTATCTCTACCTTAAGGAATCTCAAAGCAGCTTACAATTGCCTTCCCTTTCTCTCCCAACAGGCACCTTGTGAGGTAGGTGGGGCTGAGGGAGTTCTGAGAGAACTGTGACTGGCCCAAGGTTACCCAGCAGGCTTCGTGTGGAGGAGGAGTTGGGGAACCAAACCTACTTCTCCAGATTACAGTTCGCTGCTCTTAACCACTACACTATTCATAAGACCACTAACAACACCGGAGGCCTAAGGTGCAGAACTTTTTCCTCAGTTCTCCATTAAATTTAGTTTTAATCTGAGATTTGTATATTACTTTGTTGTAAGCTGCCCTGAGCCCTACTTGTAGGGAAGGGCAGCCTAGCAAATCTAATTTAATAAATTTTTTAAAAACCCATTTTAGAACAGAGTTAATTTCAGAAGAATTAAATGCAATTTCCTCCGTTTGAAAATGGGATAGCTGATATAGTACTATATTTGTTTTGACATATTATAACAGATCAGGTTTAACAGTTTTGCTGTTAGGGTTCCTTGGTTTGGTTTTGTCATGGTTTACGGTCAAAATAAAAACTAAACTGATACCATCAGCGTTTTGCTTCTTTCTTCTTCAACTGTCATCCAATAGGGGCTTGAATACAATGGCAGCAATCCTGTGTTGCTGTTTTTTAAAAGAAATTTTCAGCACAGGCCTATTGCCTAATTATTTTCCACCAAAGCTGCATCCCCCTCCTCTCCCCGCATAAAGTATTTACATCTGAGAGTCATTTCTATAGAATGCATTTTCAATTTCTTCCCGACCTGGCCCAGCAATCACAGCTGCTCTGCTCACAGCAATAATGCCACACTGGGATGTTCCATAAATATTTGATAGTCCCTTGATGCTGGCTTTGCGTGAGCAACATATTTAAGAGGGGAGAAAAGGTGAAGACTACCAACTCTCCAGCGCCTGGTCATGATTTCCAGCTGTGAAAATTACAATGTTTGGGCAAATTTCCCCCCCACCCTTGCAGACTGAAAGGCCACATAATGAGGAAACTCCCTAAAGGAAGTTGCAGAAGGTGTTCAGGAAGGAGGAGGACTGCCTTACATTAATTGTTGTGTGGCTTTTGGGGCGGGGGATAAGGGAATTCCCCTTTCTTTAGCAACATTTTACCAGACTGCGATAAGACAGGTAATCTTTTTTTAACTGCACATCTTTTAACATATATACAAAGCCTTAAGTGTATTCAAGGAATTATAAAGCATGCAACTAGCAGCTATGTAAAAACCTGCATGAGTACACATCAGGGTCACAGGGTTGCCAGTTTCCAGGTGGTCAAAAAAGATATAATAAGTGGTCACAGTGTGCAGATACATGTCAACAAACAAGAAACCACTGTGATAAAATGACAATGACACATTTAATAAATTCTGTAGACATTTTGCAGTAAAACAGAGTCCAACTTATTCATTTTCTCTTTTCTCGATGAGTACACCGTTTTTTACACTCATTTCAGCTATCTTCCTCATGAGTAATCTTATAAAGTTGGAAGGAGTTTTCTTCTTAGTAAGTTATCCTGTAAAAAGCATAGTTTTGAGGAGTAGAAACAAACATGAAGCTGAATGTAATAATTTTGTTATCACTTTTAACTAGAATAATTTTAAACTTACTTTCAGTTCCATTGCATATACTAGAATAGGAGCAAGCCAATAACTTAATTTCTATTCGTAGCAGCCAGGCCAAAATTTTTATGTGGCAACAGGCCTACTTTAAATTGGCTGGCATTTGCTCTCCATTTCACATTGTTGGCTGGTAGCTCTCTATTAGTGAGTGCATTTCAGCAAAGTAAGTTTAAAATTATTCTAGTTAAAAGTGATAACACCGCCCCCCCATGCTGGCACGCCTGAAGAAAGGCACGGGTGGCCACATGGATGCAGTGCTGGAGTGCTCGGCAGTGGCTTCAGCTGCGCTGCTGGGCCCGCCGGCCTTGCTCAGGATGTTGGGCTGCATGGGGTGCTTCTGGGGGCTGCTCCCCTCCTGCCTGGGGGCCACCTGCAGCTTCAGCTTCCTCTATCGTCAAGGAGCTCCTGGCAGATGAGTGGCGTGCCCCCTTCTGTGTGCCGTCAATCATTTAAATGGTGAGGGTCTGAAATTTTTATTTTTTAAACCCACTTAGCTCTTTTAGTCTTTGGGAGGTCTTTTAAGATTAATAGTGTTGATAGGGTTAAAGAGGTGGCTCCTTCCTACTAGGATTCACAGCTTTCCTGCACTGGGTTGGGAAAACATCAGAGGAGACCAAATTTGGAGACGGTACTTTCTAGGGTGCTGTTTTTAGGTTTTGAACGCTGAACTGCAGACCAGAAGGTCGGTAGTTCGGCAGTTCGAAACCTGCGTGTGCCGCATGATGGAGTGAGCGCCCGTCTCTGGTCCCAGCTCCTGCCAACCTAGCAGTTCGAAAGCAAGAAAATGCAAGTAGATAAATAGGTACTGCTTCAGTGGGAAGGTAACAGAGTTCCGTGCACTTTGGCCACATGACCATGGAAACGTCTTCAGACAGCGCTGGCTCTTTGGCTTGGAAACGGAGATGAGCACCGCAACCCTAGAGTCGGATTCAACTGGCTTTCTAGCAAGGGAAACCTTTACCTTTTACTGCTATCATAGAAGCTGCTTCTATATCTAGGGCCACGGTGATGCAGGTTCTGTTTCATGGGAGGAGATGTTTTGCCTTTTTTCCTCTGAAAATGTTGTTTGGATTTTGTAAAAAACCTCCAACGCATTTAAAACTTTTTGCTGCAGATACAGTCCATAGCTGTTCCCGTTGCAGATTTGTTTGAGTGTGTAGCTAAGTGGCTTACGACAACAATAAACACAAAACCCATGTAATACCTTTTTGATATTTAACTCCACCCACAAGTCTCCAAGGTCTTCCCAAGCTGGAGATGGTAACCCCATGCCCCCTTTCTTTCCTCTTCTGCCTCTACCCACTCGTGCCGCCCCTCCCCAATGACTGGAGAGCAAAGGAGGGAAGGCACGGGCGGGACACAAGTTTTCCGTTGCCACAGAGACACCGATTGTGGTTGCCACTGCCGTGAGGTTCTTTTCCATTCGAACGTCTGGGCTGGCAGGAAGCCGATAACGGGGTGCGCGCAAGATTCTTTCACCTCCAGCTAACCATGAGGGATTCCCCTTTTTCTTGGTTGGGAGGGGGTGCTGAGGCAAGAAAGCCCCCTCTCCTCCTTTCCAACCATCTGAGTGTTTTATTTTCATTTGTCCCAGGGCAGGGGGTGGTTCCACTTTTTATGCTCTATTGGAAACTGGAAAATTCATGGAGACTTGGGGGTTGGAACCTGGGGAGGACAGGGTTTGGGGAAGGGAGCTCCTCAGTGGGGCATAACGCTACGTTCATCCTCCTGAGCAACCATCTTCTTCAGGGAATCTGATCTCTGTCTTCTGGAGAACAGGTGTAGTTCTGAGACATCTCCAGGCCCCACCTGACTGAATAGAAGATTGGCACGGCAGCATTGTCTGGGGAAGTTTTAGGTTGCGGGGAGAAGGGGCTTGTTGCTGGGTGAAAGGAAGTTAAATCTATGTGCGTGTGTACGCACGCGTGCACGTGTGTGCTGTGTTTTGGGGTGGGAGAATGTAGTTCTGTTACAGTTCTTCTCATCCCCCACCAGCAGTTCGTCTAAACAGTGACCAACCAGTTGTTATGAACGGCTATTATTATTTTATTATTTATTTGATTCATCTTTTGCCCCATCCTAGTTTGCCATACACAAAACATTAAAACTTAGTAATAACAAAAATAGAACAACAACTTTTTTAAAACTAAGTTTAAAGAAAGCCTAGATGGCATCCTTGGAAATTTCATCCCAGTTCTGGACTGCCTGGCCGCTTTCTGGGCAGGGCGAGAGGGAACACGAGATCAGAATCGAGGGGAGGAGGAGAGGAAGAGGGGACAAGCCCCGCGACAGGACAGGACACCACGGCTGTCCTCAACCAAAAGCCTGGTGGAAGATCTCTGCCTTGCAGGCCCTGCGGGAATTGCGTTAAGATCCCGCAGGGCCCTAACAAGAAACTCCCCCCCACATCAGCAAGTACCCTGTGCTTTTTAACGGGTAATCAAGGCCACAAATTTTAAAAGGTGTAGTGTTTGCTGGCATAGGGTTAAGAAATTACCAGATCTGATCTTTATTTGTCATGCAGTTGATCAAGGCACAGTGAGTGGCAAGAAAAGGGGGTAGCCTTTGTTGTTTTGTGTCCCCCACATACATACTGTGGTATTCTTACAGAGAGGGGGCTCACGGACATTCAAGTAAAATAAAGCAGTTATGGATAGACAGTGATCACAGGGCATTTTCTGGCAGATCTTCTGATACATGCTGGTTGGTGAGATTCTTGCCAAGAATGCTATTAGGCAAACTTGTGACCGCATGGATGAAAGATTTCCAGAGACTGAATTACGGGATTGGTGTGTATTTGACAGATGATTCTGTTTTCACTTATAATGTTTAAATCATTCTTAAAACAGTTTAAAAGAATTCATTGAGATTTTTTACAAGATTATAGTAATAACCTAAAAAAATATTTTATAAGATAGTCAAATGTAGGATTTGCTCACCATTATAGTGCTAGTAACTCATGAAGAATTTTTGCTCACAAGACTCACAGCTTAGAGGGAACATTGCAGTATGTACATTTACCTGAAACCTACTCCCATGTTGCCGGACAGAAGTTACTTCCAAGTAATGATGCAAAGGAAGACAAAGAATCTTGTGCCACCTTGAAGGTTAAGAGACAGATTGTGACACTTTCGGCACACTTCATCCAACAGGCCATGAAAGTTTGTGGCACGATAAATGTTTAAAGATTTTTCTTTGCTTTCACTGAATAGACTAACATGACTTTCCCCTTGGAAGTTATATAAAGGCTTGCTGCCCAAGGATGAACTTTGTGGAGGTGTGTGTTCAAGTAAACATGCACACGATTGGGCTGTTGAGTTGATAAGGTAAAAGACATTAGGTGGGGCTCGCATGAGAGAGGATACCTGGCCCAAAATCACACAAAGAACTTCAAGGCCAAGCTCAACTTGAATCCAAGATTCTTCAAACAAAGTCCACCTCTCTAACCACATCACCTTTTATCATACGGGTTATTGCAATATACTGGTTCATAGTTAACCAAGCCATACAAAATGTCAAAGCATACCTCAAACAGTTAAAAATGCTTATGTCCTTTGTTAGCCAGTGTGCATACTGCACAAACAGCTAGCAAATCACAGTCCCCTCTACAACAGAATCTCACAGCAGTTTGCCAGTTTACTAGCAAGTTTACAAATACGAACAACATTCTGGTCTGATACTTTCAGGTGGTAGCTGTATTGACCTGCAGAAAAACTCATAGATTTGAGTCCAGCAACACCTTAGACACCAACAAGTTTTGGGGAGTATGAGTTTTGACTCTCAAAAGCTCATACTCAAAAACTCTCATCAGTCTCTAAAGTCCTACTGGACTCAAATCTTGAACTGAGGTAGTAGAATGGAGCCATACAATATCAGACACGGGGACATAAGTGACATGCTTAATATAGAAACACTGAACATATTTAAAAACAGCACATATTAATTTTTTAAATTAAAATAGTGCATTGCAGAGAAAGGTTCCGCTTTAGGCTTCTGCCTGCTGTGCTAGTTTTCCACTTAGCCTAGAACTTTGAAAAATGTCATATCACATGAAGCCCAAAGTCCATTCTGTCTCAGTGCTGTGCCACACCACTCCAAAGCGAGCTAAGGAGATTCAAGCCAGTTCCAACCATTCTTTGCCTGCCAGTGGTTTTAACAGCGATACAGAATTGTCGACGCCTCATTACAAAGACAGAATCTCTGTTAACATGCTACTTGGACCCCAAGCACATGTGTACTTCTTACTATGAAAGAATGAAATACCACGCTTATTTACTTTCAGAGTTACACTGCTCCTATTTCTCACCCCTAGACGAACTCACATAGAGATGCAATGAAAATTACATACAGTCCTGCGTGGTGCATTGCTGAACAGGAAAAAGAACAAGAACCCTGAAGTGACCAAGGTCTCCAAGGAGTTCTGCAGCCTGGCTTCACTGAAATGAAGACAGAGGCACAAAGAGCACGGAGTTTTCCTGCACAGTTCTCATTCACTTCAATGGGATGCACAACGCAAACACCCTGCAGATTTTTGTACTCTTTCCACTCATTTCAAAAGGGCCAGCAAGGGAGAACAACTGTTTTCTCGCACAGCTGTCCTTAATTTCGGTGAGAGTTGCCCAGGAGTACTTCCCAGCAGTGTTCCCTCTAAACTGAGTTAGTGTGAGCTAGCTCACAGTTTTTTAGCCTCCGGCTCATGCATGTTTGTCTTAGCTTGGGAAGGATGCTCCAGAGCCAAACTAATGTATGCAGTAGCCAAACTGCTCGCTCACAAATTTAATGCCAGCAGCTCACAAAGTAGAATTTTTGCTCACAAGACTCCACATCTTAGAGGGAGCATTGCTTCCCAGTGGATTATTCCAAATTCTTCTGTTTTTTCTTTTTAAGCAGGACTTCACCCTTGGCAGTAAAATGCAAGAATAAATTTTTAAAAAGAAAATGAAGACTACTGATAATCGAACTATCTTCAGAGACTTTTCCCCCTACAAAGTTGTTAGAAGCGCAGTGAAAATTTACAGAAATATGGTAGTGCAACATGAAATCTGAACTAAAAGGAGAATTTGTGCCTGCTGATTTTTACCCTCTTGCTGGAACTGGAACTTTAATATCAGGTTATCTGGTTATGGGCAACATATAACAAGAGTTCTGTTAGATTTTATGTAAGAAAAAAGTTGCCCCAAAGATTACTTTTTTCCATGCTGAATGTCAGCAATCCCATTAATTCAGCCTGCCTTTCACAAGAGAACCATGTCGAGTTACATCACACATTTAAAACATGTATACTATTTTTCCAGCATGATGCAATATGGTGAACAGATGCCTAAACTTGGGACGGGAGAACAATTTTTCCTCCCTACAGGACTGATAAAACTGGCTCTCCAAAAGTTTCCTCTACTCCAGTTCAATTTTCCCAAGCTTCCATCAAAACAAGCTAAACTTGGCAGAAAAACCTGAGGGGGGAGTCAAGACAGGATTCCTTCTCACGCAAATACAAGCCACATTCTTCTCCTTCCTCTGCAGTGAAAAAGAGGACTTGATGCAAACAAAGATTTCTCCCCAACAGCATTCGAATCAGCCACAGCAAGCCAGTATCTGAAGCCAAGCCTCTCAGCTTACCACAAATACAGTAAGTGAGGGGAGAGGGAGGGACGAGGAAGAAATCAAACCTTGAATAAACAGACCATTATACCCTACTCCCCCCACCCCACCCTGCCCATGGTGCAAATAATCTATGCCAATCAGGACTCTAGAACTGATCATAAACTTTTCCTGGAAGTCCTGGAATCCCCTTTTGTTCTTCAAAACTGAACTCACACATTCATGAGATCTTAATGTGTAAACTTTTACTGCCTTTCGTAAAACTGAAAAATAAGATTGGTTTTGTTATTGCATGACATTCTGAGATCGAGAAAGATCACTAGATAAGGCTGACATGGGAGGGGGGGTCAGAGGTGTTCTATGTTAATTGTTTGATACTGGAATGGGGTAGTTACTTTTTGCTTTATGTTTACATAGTTACTGTTGCAGTTGTAAAAGTTTGTAGTTTTGTATGAAGTTTTGACCGTTAATAATGTTGGAAAATTAATAAAAAATGTTTTTAAAAACCTGGACTCACACTGTACATAAGAGGTTCACATTTAATAAGCTGCACAGACTCTGGCTTGTCTGTGTTTGTGCACACTAAGTACAGTATCACCCATGTCTCCTCAGATCCCTCCCCAAGTGCACAGGGCAATAGTGTCCACCAATGTTCCCTCTAAGCTGTGGAGTCTTGTGAGCAAAAATTCTATTTTGTGAGCTACTGGTATTAAAGTTATGAACGAGTGATTTGGCTACTGCATAAATTAGTTTGCTCTGGAGCCATCCTTCCTGAGCGAAGACAAAAATGTGTGAGCCGGAGGCTAAAAAACTGTGAGCTAGCTCATACTAACTCAGCTTAGAGGGAACACTGGTGTCCACCTCCCCTCCTCAGCCCAAAGCAGCCTGTGTCCCTACACCCTTTTCACCTAAGGAGGGCAATTATCACTTACTCCTGGCTGCAGTCAGGGTGTACTCCTTCCCCTGGTTTCCTCCAATAAAACTTACTTCCACGTAAACATGCTCAGGAACCTCGACTTCCTTAGGCCCCATTTCTAAAGGGGATGCAAATTTATGACATCCCCCGTCTTTTCAAAGAATAACCCCAACGGCACTTAGGGGGACTTGCATCCGAGTAAAGGTGCTTGCCCGAGCCGCAGTCGAGCACAAGCCTTTGCCTCACCGTGTTCCCTCAATACAAGCCCCACATGTTTCAATGGGATTACTCACTTAGGAAAGCGACCTTTCCAAAGGGGGAGTGCATCCAAACTAAAACCCAAAGCAAGTCTCTC